>NC_057943.1:40284995-40308815 GCF_018555375.3 Anguilla rostrata | reverse complement strand
CTCTGTACCACGTGTAGTTCCAGTCAGCAGAAGTAAAGCCCTGAAGCTCACACCTCATTGCTAGAGTGCCTTTAGTGATGAAGACCCCCATCCATCCTTCATCCAGGGTCACTACTGCCTGAGGCAAAGCTGCAAGATCATACATTGCTTATCATCCAACTCAACGTGTTACATGAGAAAACAGTTATAGGTCATTGAATCTATAATCCACTAGGCCTTACATTGCATGGTTAATAGCAGAAAGTTACCGTAGTTGGAGTGACAGGTCTCTCTCCCTATCGTGGCACATTATACTAAAAAAAGGGAATTCCTCTTCACATTGGTGGACAGCTGATGAAATTCGTTGTCTTCTTAATAGGTATATGTAGTGTGCTGTACTCCAGTTGTAATATGTCAGAACCATGTTGCTGTTTGACATCAAAGTGAGTAATCGGACAGGCTTTATAACCAATAGGAGCTTGCGAGTGAACTCATGAATGGAACAATTATCTAGGAATGGTATGCCTAATACTGTATTAGGTTGTTTTAATTATTTTTATAAAATTACTCACCCATTTTGTTTCAGGCCTAATAACTCAACAGGCCTGACAACACAATCGTGCTCTAAATTGTGTTACCGGGTAAAAACGGGAAAAAGCAGCAATTTATTCATCCTATCAACTGGCACCACACAGCCCTGTAGTGAGGGGTAAGGCTGTGATTCTGTGAGTCCAGCACGTTCTCATAAAAAATAACTACTGGGCTTCAGATTTATCACAGAAAGTAGTTATATTGCATATTTGATTGTCTTAAGTACATTAACTCTATATATATATATATACTCATTCATTATATTCCCATTGCTCATAAGAGGCAGATGAATGGCAGCTCTCTCTCACTCCTCTTAACTCAATTATGGTGCCAATAACTGCCAAATGGTTTTTTTCAAAATCTCAGTCAAGGGAACAGTATTTACTCGGTTAATGTAAGGCAGTGCAAGCCCGGCACACACAAAATTGTAAATAGTGGCAAAGAGTTTGCAATTGAAATGTATCAGTTTACTGTGGACATGCAAAATAAATCATATTTACCTTGTACAGTCAATGTAGCAGAGCTGCCAATCAGAGAGTGTACAGATGCTCTCCTTGTAAGTTCTCCTCTGCAGGTGTACAGTCCAGAATGTGACTGATCAGCAGAGAGGATTGTGTATGTGTCTCCATTTACACTGCTCGAGTTAGCCTTGTCTACAGGAAGCTCCCGTCCATCTCTGTACCATTTATACTTCCACTCTGCAGAGCTGCCCTGAATTACACACCTCAGAGTCACTGTTTCATTGGGGAAGACCTCTGTCCATCCAGACTGCACGATCAGATATGTTTGAGGTAATACTGTAAATCAATACAATTTTAATTATAAACTGAAAATATCATAAAACACGCACGTTTTTATTAAATTATTAAAGCACATGAATCAAATCCATATTCTACTATTTTAATCATTCTCACCAGATAGTTCTAAAGTCAGAGGATCACTGTAGTCTGAGTAAAAAGGTTTTCTTCCTCTTGCAGCTCTACAGCGGTACTCTCCACTGTGGGCCAGAGCAGCAGAGCTGATGGTGAAATTGGACCCATCAGTCCTGCTGCTGTCAGTGTTGGGCACAGTGTGTCTCAGTGTGTCTTTGTACCAGAGATACTCCCAGCCAGCAGGATCTCCCCCAATCCCACAGCTCAGGGTGACTCTCTCTCCTGTGTACAGCTCTCCACTGGGGGGATTCTGTGTAATAACAGGCCTTGGCTTTCCCCCTGATAAAGGTAAAGCATGTGCTCAGTGTCATTTCTTAGCATTCATAAACATCAATGGTCTTCATCACATTCCAGATCATATGGGTAAAGACTAAAGAAAACCTCCCAAACTCACCAAACACATGTAACACAAGTGATCCTGGGAACGACTGGATCACAGGGTTTTGTCCTCGTTCACCCTGACACAGGTACCCTCCACTGTCTGACTCCCTTACAGAGTGCAGGATGTGCTTTTGTTGGCTTTCAGTTGCACGGGCATAGAGGCTCTCTACTCTTCCCTGGGTGTTTCTGCTCCATGAATATCTCCAGCCAGACCCTTTCCTGATGTCACAAGCTAAGCTAACAGTTTCTCCTGTGAACATCACTGCGGCTGGGGGATCTGTGACTATGACAGCCTGAGGACGATCAGCTGAAATGGAGATCATTGAAGAGATGTTGTTTAAACGTTTTATTTCTTATCATTTGTTGAAGCAAAAAAATAACGACTATTTGAGGGGAGTAATTTTCCATTACACTACTCATCAGAGACTGTTATGGTATGGATGTTACTGAAAGCTCGCTCATTTCCTTTTACAGCTTCACACTGATACATTCCGCTCTGTCTCTCTTCCACAGCACTCAGGACCAACACAGACACAGAGCCGTTACTACTGGAGGCTTTAAGTTGTGTTTGACCACCCTGTCTGTGTCTGACAAACAAACACGTCCATCCCTCAGATTCATTAATCTGACAGGTGAGAGTAATTGTCTCTCCTGGGAACACACCTGGCCATGGAGGATTAGCAGTCAGACGAACAGCAGGACTTGACTGTGCAGCTGAAACAGTTATAAAAGACAGAATCAAACAGGTTTAAAAATGCAGAGTTTAGTTTCATACATAATATCAATGCACATACCGTATGGTTTCTACTTCTAAATTAAAATTAAAATTAACTATGTTACATTTTCTGAATGCACATTTTTCCTAAATGTAACCTAAATATTTCCTCATATTTTTGCATTATTAATATTGCAACAACAAACTTTGAGTCTGCCAGAAACAATGGGTTTTGGAAAGTTGTCGTGATATTTACGAATTCTGGTTTATAATTGCTGTGCGTGTTCCACAAAACGAATGCATGGTAATTATGTCAAAACATAGATCTTAGGAATTTAATATCTATACCTTTCTGAACACAAAAAAACACCAGTGCTGTTGCATCTGAAACAGGAAGAAAGCCATGTAAATTGCAATATCTGATCCAGTGTGAATGTATGATAATTGTTAGTATAAAATGATTTTATTTTCACATTAAAAACACAAATCACAGACAATCACATGCAATCACAATAATACATAGCAGGACTGCAGTACATATGTATATGGAAGCATTGCATGACCTATCATATCGTGATCAGTAAGATTCAAGGCATAATATATAAAATCATAATGTTACTTTAGTCAGTCTTAACCATACATGTATTCTTTCATTTATTTCACCACGTCTACATATGAAATCACATGAAATGTAGATTTCTTTATTTAACCAGGAAAAACCCCATTGAGATCTAAATTGCTTTTGCAAGGGGGACCTGACATAAAACAAAAAGTTATGAAGTTACACAAGACAGTCAACAAACATCAAATCAGTTACAAACATCAAATGGAGAAAGAGACATCAGTGCAACAGTAAACACAAATTTTTACTTACAAATTGGAAAGCGTAGAAATGTGTCATGAGGCTTCATTCTTGCTTTAGACATCAGATAAGTGCATTGCCTACGCTGTGGTCATCGCGACTGCCTCTATTATTAGGTCGGATGAAAAGTAGGACGCTTGTGATGGAGAATTTTGAAGAAAAAAAACAACGAACAAAAAAAAACCTATATCCTCTTTCACTCTGCACCCGTTTGCCGCTTGGTTTATGCGACAGTGCCCGACCACACGGCCTTTAATCATTTCATCGCAGCCGTTTTTGAGATCTGCTGCTGGTGTATCTCACTGATTGTGCCACGGTAAAAATAAATTAACACGTTACCAGAGCAACCACTTCGGAAAGAGAGCTGTGAGAACGGTCCCTAACAGAGTTTGCGGTCTGTAAAAACAGTGCTAAGTGCTAACAGTGTTTAACATCACATTTGTGTCAATTTTTGTCGAACACTCTATAGTCACCTTGAACTACATATAAAAATATATGACATTACACTGTTTGACTGTTTCTCTCTCACACACACACACACACACACAAGCACATGCGTGCACACACACACAAACACATGCGTGCACGCACACACACATACATACACACACACAAACACAAGCTGCACAAGAAGCTTCTTCTTCCAGCTCATACCAGTGCAAGCCCAGCTCATGCACTGCGATGTGAAAAGAAGCAGTGAATTGGCATACGTATCCTTGAGGAGAGGACATGTTTGAATGCGTGGTCTCTGAATGACTATTAAGAGCAGAGCAATCAAGATGGCTCCTGAAAATAATTGGGGCAGCAGAGTAGTACAATGGGTAAGAAGCTGGTTTTGTAACCTGAAGGTCCCCGGTTCGATTCCCCGGGAGGACACTGTTACATCCCAAAAGCCAACCGACGTTCCAATAACCAGGGACAGCAACATAACAAACTGAACAAGGAGTCAAAATCTATATACAAACATAGAAGATTTATTACAAACAATGAGACAACAAAACAGAACACATTACCATATGTAGGCTAAACAGGATGGTTCAGGCAGAAAACAGACAGCTAGGCTACTCTTCATCTAAAAGAAACCACAATTGACTTTCTGGCCTAACTATCTAAAAATGTGTGAAATCTCTATAATAAACTATTTTTAAAAGCCCCCTTCAACCGAGGTGTCTTCAGGCTTTATCCAGTTGACTGTTAGGACACAGGTGTGCATCGTCAAGCAATCAAACCCCAATCAGCTCCACCTGCAGGATTAAGACATGCAGACTCCAAATCAAGGGACTGTAAAGCCGCGTTTCCACCGCAGGAACTATACCCCGGAACTAGGAACCTTTTGAGGAACTCAGTGCGTTTCCACCGCAGGAACTAGGGTCTAAATTTAGTTCTGGGGGCTTTGTTTTACCCCCCAAAACGTTCCTGCTCGGGGGGTAGTACTTTCCAAAAGTACAGGAACCTTTTGGGTGGAGCTTGCAGCGCTGAACATTTCTGATTGGTCGAGTACTCGTAGCATTTGTGTTGTATTTATTTTCCGCCATTACCCGCCATGTTTGAAAATATGCAGCGGAAAACCAATTTATTTTCATAATAACTTCAAATCAAACTTGTATGTTATGCGGCGCAGTAGCCTACTTTTGGTTATAGCCTGTCAACGTCTTGGAATTATAACGTGTGCTCTTCTGTTCTTTTCTTGCTTTAGTATTCGTTTTATAAAATGCTAAGCATTCGTGCTGGGACAGCATATTACGTAGGCTACCAAAACATTCAAATGGATTAATTCGGTTGCTGAATATTTTCTTCCGGATTTTCTTTGTTAGCCCGTTGTAATTGACTCAAAACGTTTGATACAGTTATGTGAGGTGTGCGGTAGTTCTGCATAATTAACATTGGTGATACAGTACAAGCAAACTGGAAATCACCTTCCGCACTTTTTATCCGGGTAAAATAACAGGTTAATTCTAGTAATCTTCCCTTTAGCTTTCTCAGACTGCCGTAATTTTACTCAATTTTACTGCCATTTTTCAATTCCACGAAAAGACCAGGAAGACTATGGACTCATTTATGGTGCATGGTTCGCATCTGGAGGGCACACTTCGCTGCTCGGCTAGCAGTAACTTCGAAGGAAAGCAAACGGTGGCTGTACCACTACTAATTTACATTTTCACGCAAGTCCGAGTTTTCGTTCTATTCTTGTCATTTTGCGATTAGCCTATATGGAATTGACGACGAGAAAGTAATAAAACAGCAAATTGTTTACAACGTGTGCATGTTTTCTGCTGTTAATGAATGTGTTTGAGAGGATATATGAAAATCAATAATACAAAAGTAACCATATATAGTCATTGTTGGTAACCCGTTGTATATATGTGGAATAAACCCCTCCGGGCTGTCCCGGTTATTAGAAAATAATGTAGGCTACTTCGGTGGTAGTATGGGGTTACAGAAGAAATCATATGACAGATGGACCGACGACAACTTCAGTGGGCTAATTTGCCTAATCTTCGCGGTACTTTAGACCCCGGTGGAAACGCAGACAACCATTGGCTGAAGGAACCTTTTAGTTCCTGGTAAAGTAGTTCCTGGGACTGAAAGTTCCGGGTAATTTTGGTGGAAACGCGGCTTAACAGACACCGCTGCTGTACCCTTGAGCAAGGTAATTAACCTGCATGTATCCAGCTGTATAACTGGATACAATGTAAATGCTAAGTAAGGATGTGCTTATGTGTTCTATTTAAAAATAGTGAAGGTACTGCAAAAAATAAAGGTGCTCTCCAGTTACACAAGTTTCCCAATTTACATTACAGCCATTTAACAGACACTCTTAGCTTCTTTCACACTATTTACATTGCATCCATTAACATAGTATCAATTCATATAGCTGGACATATATTGAAGCAATGCAGGTTAAGTACCATGGTGTACCCTGCCCTACGCGAAGAATGACATGCAGAATGACACTGATTAGAAGTAATGCGATGACCAGGACTGTGTAAGAGTGCAAACTATCCCTAATGGCAATTCATGAAAAAACTCCTGTATTTCAAAGCCATGTTTCGCCAGATATTACATTAAGCCTTCAAGCCCGTAAGATGCACATTTATACATATATATTTTTTTAGTAAGTCTACTTTAATAAATGATACAATATGTCATGTAATATTTAGCAAAGCAATAATGAAAACAAACTCATGCCACACTGTGTGGTCAGGTATGGTCACTTTGGTCAGCCAGTTCCTCCCCACTGTGTACCACTTTCCGGCGTGATACCCATCTCCAGAAGGCTGGATTCACAATGATTGACAGAAAGAGGAGAACTGCCATGCCCACACAGATCCGAACCACATTCTCCACAGAATGGTAAACTGAGGGAGCAAAGAAACAAAGAAGTCAACGGTTGAAACAGGCTATGGGAATATAAACTAGATGCATTTCAGAATTTGGCAACATATTTTAGTCTGCTCGAACAAGCATTTCATGTACATTTCTGTAATGCTAATCAAATATAATCAGACCTAAAACTATTTTGTTACTCTATTATATGTCATTACATTACATTACATTCATTTGGCAGACGCTTTTATCCAAAGCGACGTACAAAAGTGCATTTTCATGATCGTAGACAACTGCTGAACACGGGTTCAGTAAGGTACAATTACTTATTTTGTAGAGCTATTTCTAGCCGAGAACAATAAACACTATCCTGGTCTAACATCTGCAAAGCCAAACTAGGCAGAAGAATAAGCTACAGTATTAGGACGAATACAATTTACCAAGAAGGGCAGGGATGGGGCAACATGTAACAAGTGATAGGAAAAAGGGTTTTTTTTTTTTTTTTTTTTTTTAATATATACAGCGTGGTGGTGGTTATTCTAGGTATAGTCTGAAGAGATGAGTCTTCAGGCCACGGCGGAAGATGGATAGTGAGGGGGAGGTTCGGAGAGGGACGGGTAGTTCGTTCCACCACTGGGGAGCTAGGGTCGAGAAGCTCTGTGATCCCTTTGGGCGGGTGGGAGGGGTTGCAAGACGCCCTGCTGCCGCAGAGCGGAGTGGTCGAGCAGGCACATAGAATTGAGTCATGTCCTGCAAGTAGATGGGGGCTGTCCTGTTGGCGGCAGTGCAGGCAAGGGTCAGGGCTTTGAATCGGATCCTGGCAGCGACCGGTAGCCAGTGAAGTGATCGCAGCAGAGGAGTGACGTGGGAGAATTTGGGGAGGTTGTAGATGAGTCGGGCAACGGCATTCTGAATCATCTGTAGTGGCTGTATGGCACAAGCTGGCAGGTTTGCAAGGAGAGAGTTGCAGTAATCAAGGCGAGAGGTCACCGTAGCCTGGACGAGCAGCTGGGTGGAGTGCGTCGTCAGGTAAGGTCGAATCCTCCTGATGTTGTATAGGATGAATCTGCAGGACCGTGATGTTGCCTTGATGTGCTCCTTGAGGTCCAGCTGGTCATCCAGGACCACCCCCAAGCTCTTGGCAGAGTGAGAGGCAGTCACTGTGGTGCCATCAACCGTGATTGAGAGTTCACGAAGCAAGGAGGTCTTGTACGGGAAGAAGAGCAGCTCAGTTTTGTTGAGGTTGAGCTTCAGATGGTGGCTGGCCATCCAGGTGGAGATGTCAGCCAGGCAGGAAGAGATCTTATCATTAATCTGTGTGGCCGAGGGGGGGAAAGAAAAGAAGAGTTGTGTGTCATCTGCATAACAATGATAGGAAAAACCATGTGAATTAATGACTGAACCAAGAGATCTGGTGTATAAGGAGAACAGCAGAGGACCCAGTACAGATCCCTGCGGCACTCCCGTAACAAGTGGATGAGAGGCAGAGGCAGACCCCTTCCAGGTGACCTGGTAGGTCCTATCTGCAAGATAGGAAGCGAACCAAGACAGGGCAGTCCCAGCGATTCCCATCCCAGCCAAGGTGGAGAGGAGTATTTTATGGTTGACCGTGTCAAAAGCTGCAGACAGGTCAAGAAGGATCAGGACAGAGGAAAGGCGTGAGGCTCTTGCAGTGGCAAGTGCCTCCGTCACAGCTAGTAGTGCAGTCTCTGTTGAGTGCCCGGATCGGAAGCCAGACTGGTGAGGGTCTAGCAGGTTGTTCTGATGGAGAAAAGAGGTTAGTTGTTTAAGAACTGCTCGTTCAAGGGTTTTGGACAGAAAGGGTAGAAGGGATACGGGTCGATAATTTGCTACATCGGAGGGGTCTAAGGTGGGTTTTTTGAGTAGTGGGGTAACACGAGCCATCTTAAAAACAGAGGGAACATGACCAGAGGAGAGAGAGGAATTAACAATGGAAGACAGATAGGGAAGGAGCTCGCTGGAGATAGATTGGAGAACTTTAGATGGGATGGGGTCAAGTGGACAGGTGGTTGCGCGATGAGAGGTGATGAGTTGTAATACATCGGAGTCCTCCAGCATTTCAAAGGAGGTCAGTGTGGCTGTGGGGTTGTCCTGGGGGGTTGGGGGGCTCACTGGATGGGTGAAGGAGTTCCGGATTGTAGCCACCTTTCCTTCAAAGGCGGCCAGAAAGTCATCTGCGGAGAGGGAAGAGGGAGGTGGGGGTGGAGGAGGAATGAGGAGGGAAGAGAAGGTGGAGAATAGTTTACGTGGATTAGAGACACATGCGCTGATCTTGGATTGGAAAAAAGAGGCTTTTGCAGACGTGAGGGCAGATGTAAAAGTCGCCAGCAGGGTATGGTATGCGGTCAGGTCATCAGAGGATCGGGATTTACTCCACTTCCTCTCTGCAGCCCGCAGTGATGTTCTGCTGGAGCGTAGTGACTCGGTCAGCCATGGGCAGGGGGGTGAGGAGCGTGCTGGTTTGGAGACAAGTATACTTTTAATTACCTCACTATCTTATTTGTGTTCTTATTTTATTATATCAAATTATTATTATTTTATTATTATCCTTTATTATTATTATTATTATTATTATTTCTTTTATTTATTCATGATTTATTATTTGTATTTGTATTTCTTTGTTTTTTTTCTCATTTTATGTGAAGCACTTTGAGCTGCATTTTATGTATGAAAGGTGTTATATAAATACATTATTATTATTATTATTATTATTATTATTATTATTATTATTATTATATAAGCCATATAGACAAAAGTATGTGGACACCTGACAGCCAACATCTCATCTAAAATTATGGGCATTAATATGTAGTTGGTTCACCCTTTGCTTCTGTAAAAACTTCCACTCTTCTGGGAAGGTTTCATATTAGATGTAGGAGCATTGCTGCAGGGACTTGCTTCCATTCAGCCAGAAGAGCATTAGTCAGATTGCGCACTGACTGGGCGATTAGGCCTGGCTCACAGTTGGCTTTCCAATTGATCCCAAAGGTGTTGGACAATTTTAATTATAAACTGAAAATCATAAAACACTTGTGTTTTTATTAAATTATTAAAGCACATGAATCAAATCCATATTCTACTATTTTAATCATCCTCACCAGATATTTCTAAAGTCAGAGGATCGCTGTAGTCTGAGTAAAAAGGTTTTCTTCCTCTTGCAGCTCTACAGCGGTACTCTCCACTGTGGGCCAGAGCAACAGAGCTGATGGTGAAACTGGACCCATTAGTCCTGCTGTTGTCAGTGTTGGGCACAGTGTGTCTCAGTGGGTCTTTGTACCAGAGATACTCCCAGCCAGCAGGGTCGCCCCCAAACCCACAGCTCAGGGTGACTCTCTCTCCTGTGTACATCACTCTACTGGGGGCATTCTGGGTAAGAACATGTTTTGGTTTTCCCCCTGATGCAGGTAAGGTATGTGCTCAGTGTCATTTAGCATTAATAGATACATTCTCCATCACATACAAGACCATATGTAGGGCCACCAGTATGTCTCCACCATGTGACCTGCAGGGATTTCAACTTGTAATTCACTACTTATCCTCCAGGGGTCCCCATAATCACTCAACAGCATAGTCAAGTAACTGTTCAGACAACTGAATTTATAATACAGCCATTTAAAAAACTTTAGTTTATCTATTAATTAGATAATGTATGAATTGATCTAATATTGTGACAGTCAGGCAGGAAGATGAACATGGATTTATTTTAAATGCTATGAAAAGTATAGCTTTGAGCCAGTGGTCCACCCTCCTGGCCCTGGAGAGCCACAGGGTTTGCTGGCTTACATTGTTATTCAGCACTTGAGTAGCACAGCAATTGATCAGTTAAAGCAGTAGATTAAACGGTTAACTCAGGTTACCTGCTTACTTTGGTCTCAATTGGTTGCTGATCTTAAACAAAAAACAAAAACCAGAACATTCTGTGGCTGTCCAGGACCAGGATTGAGCATCGCTTACGTAAAAAGCAAAACGCATCCATATGAAGTAGGGGTGTCCAATCTAATCCGAAAATAGCCAGTAAGGGTTCAGGTTTTTGTTTTTGCCCAACTCTATGACACCTGATTCTACTTAAGGTCTTGACTGAAGACTAGGATTAGTCCCATAGTTGGATCATGAGCGTATATTTTTTATTTAACTTTTTTCTCTAAGTCAAACATTGTAACTGCTCTCATTTTTACCGTGGCTTCTAACAATACCTATCATGCCCCTGTACAACATATAGATATACTGAAACATGTCTATTTTAGCAAATAATCAAATTACATTTAACACGTGAGTGTCGCATTTAAACACGTCAGTCAACCATCATTTGTGTTTAATTAGTGGCAATTAAATTATCAACTAAGATGTCTGAGGGGGCTTAACAAAGAGGCTATAGTGACCTCTAGGTGGCGGAGGACTGAAGTACAATGTGAGAAAACAAGGGGAGACAAACTGGTGTCCCTAATCATATGATTAAATAATGAAGCAATTGTCACAAACCCATCAGACACATTTAACATAAATTGTCCATGGAAAGACTGGATAATGGTATTCTGACACCTGTACTCCAAACTGGCAACTCTCAGTAATTCAGAACAAGACAAATCAGATCATAATATTATACAAAAGCATATTTATTAGTCCAAATAACATTGTAAAATTGTTTTTTTTCTCAGTTTTTTCTGGAAAGAAAGAACACATGACACACATATTGTTGAGAGAAAATTAAGTATATTTACCTCGTACACTCAATGTAGCAGAGCTGCCAATCAGAGAGTGCACAGATGCTCTCCTTGTAAGTTCTCCTCTGCAGGTGTACAGTCCAGAATGTGACTGATCAGCAGAGAGGATTGTGTATGTGTCTCCATTTACACTGCTGGAGTCAGCTTTGTCTACAGGAAGCTCCTGTCCATCTCTGTACCATTTATACATCCAGTCTGTAGAGCTGCCCTGAATTACACATCTCAGAGTCACTGTTTCAGCGGGGAAGACCTCTGTCCATCCAGATTGCACGGTCAGATGTGTTTCAGGTAATGCTGTAAATCAATTTTTAATTATGAACTGAAAGTATCATAAAACACTCTTCATATCTTCATGAAATTATTAAATCACATACATCAAAGTCACATTTTACCATTGTAATAATTCTCACCAGATATTTCTAAAGTCAGAGGATCACTGTAGACTGAGTAAAAAGGTTTTCTTCCTCTTGCAGCTCCACACCGGTACTCTCCACTGTGGGCCAGAGCAGCAGAGCTGATGGTGAAACTGGACCCATCAGTCCTGCTGCTGTCAGTGTTGGGCACAGTATGTCTCAGTATGTCTTTGTACCAGAGATACTCCCAGTCAGCAGGATCTCCCCCAAACCCACAGCTCAGGGTGACTCTCTCTCCTGTGTAAATTTCTCCACTGGGGGGATTCTGGGTAATAACAGGCCAAGGCTTTTCACCTGATAAAGGTAAAGCATGTGTTCAGTGTCATTTCTTAGAATTCATAAACATTAACAGTCTTCATCACATAGAAGATCATACAGGTAAGGACTGAAGAAAACCTCCCAAACTCACCAGACACATTTAACACAAGTGTTCCTGGGAAAGACTGGATCACAGGGTTTTGTCCTCGTTCACCCTGACACAGGTACTCTCCACTGTCTGACTCTCTTACTGAGTGCAGGATGTGCTTTTGTTGGCTTTCAGTTGCACGGGCATAGAGGCTCTCTAATCTTCCCTGGGTGTTTCTGCTCCATGAATATCTCCAGCCAGACCCTTTCCTGATGTCACAAGCTAAGCTAACAGTTTCTCCTGTGAACATCACTTTGGCTGTGGGATCTGTGACTATGACAGTCTGAGGACGATCAGCTGAAATGGAGTTCATTGAAGAGATGTTGTTCAAACATTTTATTTCTTATCATTTGTTGAAGCAAAAAAGAAGCACTATTTGAGGGGGGTAATTGTCAATTACACTACTCACCAGAGACTGTTATTGTATGGATGTTACTGAAAGCTTGCTCATTTCCTTTTACAGCTTCACACTGATACATTCCGCTCTGTCTCTCTCTCACATCACTTAGGACCAACACAGACACAGAGCCGTTACTACTGGAGGCTAAAAGTTGTCTTAGACCCCCCTGTCTGCGTTTGGTCCACACAAATGTCCATCCCTCAGATTCAATAACCTGACAGGTGAGAGTAATTGTCTCCCCTGGGAACACATCTGGCCATGGAGGATTAGCAGTCAGACGAACAGCAGGACTTGACTGTGCAGCTGAAACAGTTATAAAAAAACAGAATCAAACAGTTTTACAATGCAAAGTTCAGTTTGATACATTGTATCAATGAAAAATATGCATTCAGCTTTTAAATTTAAATTTAAGTGAACTACATTACATTTCCGAAATGTAAGGTTGCCCTATATTTATCCTAAACAACTTTGAGTTTGTCAGAAAGAATGCAGAGTTTAGTTTAATACATAGTATCAATGCACATATCGTATGGTTTCTACTTCTAAATTAAAATTAAAATTAACTTTGTTACATTTTCTATATGCACATTTTTCCTAAATGTAACCTAAATATGTCCTCATATTTTTGCATTATTAATATTGCAACAACAAACTTTGAGTCTGTCAGAAAGAATGGGCTTTGGAAAGTTGATCTTTATGAATTCTGGTTTATAATTGCTGTGCGTGTTCCACAAAACGAATGCGTAGTAATTATGTCAAAATATAGATTTTAGGAATTTAATATCTATACCTTTCTGAACACCAAAAAACACCAGTGCTGTTGCATCTGAAACAGGAAGAAAGCAATATAAATTGCAATATCTGATCCAGTGTGAATGAATGTTAGTATAAAATGATTTTATTTTCACATTAAAAACACAAATCCTTTTTTTGCAAAGTTTGACTGTTTTTCATTAAACAATGATGTATAATGTCCCATTTTTTAGTAGCTAAGTGTTCTTGATAGTATGCAATTTTCACTCACTCCATCTTTCATACAGTATGGTAACTTAATAAGCTCAGACCAGTTCAGCAATTATTGAAGTATGATTGTTCAGACACAAGAGACAGTCATACATTTGAAAATACGTGTTGGAAGTTTTCTGTGAAGTTAATTGTGAAGATTGAACATCTTTAATAATATTGTTCAGTCGGATTCACAGACAATCACATGCAATCACAATAATACATAGCAGGACTGCAGTACATATGTATATGGAAGCACTGCATGACCTATTATATCGTGATCAGTAAGATTCAAGGCATAATATATAAAATCATAATAATGTTACTTTAGTCAGTCTTAACCATACATGTATTCTTTCATTTATTTCACCACGTCTACATGTTCACATGAAATGTAGATTTCTTTATTTAACCAGGAAAAACCCCATTGAGATCTAAATTGCTTTTGCAAGGGGGACCTGACATAAAACACAAAGTTATGAAGTTACACAAGACAGTCAACAAACATCAAATCAGTTACAAACATCAAATGGAGAAAGAGACAGCAGTGCAACAGTAAACACAAATTTTTACTTACAAATTGGAAAGCGTAGAAATGTGTCATGAGGCTTCATTCTTGCTTTAGACATCAGATAAGTGCATTGCCTACGCTGTGGTCATCGCGACTGCCTCTATTATTAGGTCGGATGAAAAGTAGGACGCTTGTGATGGAGAATTTTGAAGAAAAAAAACAACGAAAAAAAAAAACCTATATCCTCTGTCACTCTGCACCCGTTTGCCGCTTGGTTTATGCGACAGTGCCCGACCACACGGCCTTTAGTCGTTTCACCGCTGCCATTTTTGAGATCTGCTGCTGGTGTATCTCACTGATTGTGCCACGGTAAAAATAGATTAACACGTTACCAGAGCAACCACTTCGGAAAGAGAGCTGTGAGAACGGTCCCTAACAGAGTTTGCGGTCTGCAAAAACAGTGCTAAGTGTTGACTTTTGTGTCAATTATTGTTGAACAGCCTATAGTCACCTTGAACTACATATAAAAATATGACATTACACTGTTTGACTGTGTTTCTCACACACACACACAAGCACATGCGTGCACACATACACACGCACACAAACACAAACACAAGCTGCACAAAAAGCTGTTTCTTCCAGCTCATACCAGTGCAAGCCCAGCTCATGCACTGCGATGTGAAAAGAAGCAGTGAATTGGCATACGTATCCTTGAGGAGAGGACATGTTTGAATGCGTGGTCTCGGAATGACTATTAAGAGCAGAGCTATCAAGATGGCTCCTGAAAATAAATGGGGCAGCAGAGAAGTACAATGGGTAAGAAGCTGGTCTTGTAACCTAAAGGTCCCTGGATCGATTACCTGACAGGACACTGTTACGTCCCAAAAGCCAACCGAAGTTCCAATAACCAGGGACTACAACATAACAAACTAAACAAGGAGTCAAAATCTATATACAAAAATAGAAGATTTATTACAAACAATGAGACGACAAAACAGAACACATTACCATATGTAGGCTGAACAGGATGGTTCAGGCAGAAAACAGACCAGATCTAGGCTACTCTAATCTAAAAGAAACCACAGTTGACTTTCTGGCCTAACCATCTAAAAATGACTCAAACAAGAAAACTGCCTGACCACCTGCAACCTATAACAGAAAAGTACCAACACAGAAAACTAAACAGTAGTGGCAAATTGTAACACACAAAAGAAAGGGAGTAAAAAGCCTGCTTTGAGGATGTGTTCTATTTTAAAATAATGAAGGTAATGAAAAAATAAAATAAAACAAAGTTTAAGGGTAACGGGTAAGGAACTGGTCTTCCAACCTAAATGTCACAGGTTTGATTCTTGGGTAGGACACTGCTGTTGTACCCTTGAGCAAAGTACTTAACCTGCATTTCTTCAGTGTATATCCAGCTGTATAATTGGATGTAAATGCTACCGTATACAGAAAAGCTGTGTAAGTTGCTCTGGATAAGAGCATCTGCTAAATGCCTGTAATATTATATGTAATGCATTCATATCATCTGGAGCAGAGTTGTGCTGGTTTTCCTATTATTGCCTTTGATATTTTGTCAGTGTGGCATCTTTCTACTTGGAATCACCTTGCCTGTAAGGTACAAGATGGTTTTACTGGTATCTGTTTCTACTCTCGTTTTATATATATATATATATATATATATATATATATATATATATATATATATATATATATATATATATATATAAGCTCCATAATGATCTATATCAAAGACATTTGTTTTTGATATCTGCAAACCACCGATAAGCCTGAAGAACAGAAAGGTGAGATTACAGTTTGCTAAAAAGCACCTAAAAGAGCCCCAAGACTTCTGGAACAAAGTCTTGTGGACAGATGAGACAAAGATTAACATGTACCAGAGTGATGGAAAGAGGAAAGTGTGGAGACAAAAAGGAAATGCCCATGATCCAAAGCATACCACCTCATCCGTGAAACATGGTGGAGGGGGTGTTATGGCTTGGGCCTGTATGGCTGCCAGTGGAACGGGCTCACTTGTCTTCATCGATGATGTGACTGCAGACAGAAGTAGAACAATGAATTCTGAAGTTTACAGAAACATTTTATCTGCTCAGATAAAACCAAATGCCTCCAAACTCATTGGATGGCACTTAATCATGCAACAAGACAATGACCCGAAACATACTGCTAGAGCAACAAAGGGGTTTTTGATGACCAAAAAGTGGAAACTCCTTGACTGGTCAAGTCAGTCACCGGATCTGAATCCAATTGAACATGCATTTTACATGCTGAAGAGGAGACTGAAGGCAAAAAGTCCCAGAAACAAACAGGAACTGAAGATGGCTGCAGTACAGGCCTGGCAGAGCATCACCAGGGAAGATACCCAGCATCTGGTGATGTCTATGCATCGCAGACTTCAAGCAGTCATTGCATGCAAAGGATATGTGACCAAATATGAAAAATGATTACTTTATTCTACATTATGTTAAACTGTCCAATATTTTTGATGCCCGAAAATGGGGGGGAATATGTACAAAAGGTTCTATAATTTCAAAATGTTTCATCCGATATGGATGAAAATACCCTCAAATTAAAGCTGACAGTCTGCACTCCAACCACATTGTCATTGTATCCTTTCAATCAAAGTGCTACGGTACAGAACCAAATCAACAAAAAATGTGTCACTGTCCAATGGATTATGGTGCTCACTCTAGTATTGATTCTACCCTTTGGCATGCCTTTGGAGTCTGTTATTGGCATTTGTCAACATGAGTACCATGTAGTGGTGCCAGTGAAAGTGAAGGAAGCCATTATGAGGCTTGTATATTATGTGTCACTATCTTCAGCCACAAGCAGTTGAAATGTGTTTGAAATTGAGATTTTGGAACAAGTGCATTGCCTACAAATACACTGTTCCTGACTCAAGTTTTCACACGCAGCATAGGTCCTGTAACCTGTGGCTTTTCTCTGCTGAAAGGTCGCCTCACCACAGTAAGACAACAACGCCTTTGATGGCTGTAGAAGTGAAACTGATGTGGCTGTCACAGGGCTCTTCCTGATCGCACAGTTCCAGTACATTTCCTGTTCATTTAGTGAGAATTGATGTTTTTTTTGACAAATAGCATTTACTTCATTGCATGCTTCCCACTGTTTTAACTGGTAAAATCTCTTGCACACTTGCAGTGTAGGCCCCACAGTTGCTAGTTTGAACCTTGACCTTGGTTGGTTATACACTCAGCCAACTATGAGGAGTCAACAACTTTCATACTTCAGTTATTTTAAAAACCGAGAAAAAGCTTCTCTGTTAGTTTGAATATAAGCAGCAGGGCACTGGGTAACAATAGCAGTGCTGTGAGATAACAGATAATCATGGCTGCCTCTCAAAAACGCATTACTGTCAAAACAGCAACGATTAAAACTATACCCAACATTTTGTCTTAGAACTTATACATTGTACCATTTACAGAAAGGTGAAAAAAATAACTACAATTTAAAGATTAAAGTTTCAGGTGTGAAAGATTATTCATCTCAAAATTAAAGCTGAAATAGAAAAAGGATTTTTTTTTGTAGTCTTAGGAATTAAAATTTTTCTTTCACACTGCTTAAAATAAAAAAAGGAGCAGCTTGGTTCTTAATTTTCTTGACATTCCTCCTGTTAGCGGGGGGAGGTGTATCGAGCTCCCTGTTTAATAGGTTAGTGCATGCTGGTACATGCGCAGAAGTACCTAAAGCAGATCCATTCAGCGCCAAACCAAAAATAATTACATTTCATATTCATTAAAATATGTAATATAAATGTGTGAGTTATCCTGATTGAAATCTAATTAACTGCAAAATGATTAATATTGTGGTTGTGCATTTGCTCAATCTCCTATTTCCATAGAAAAACTCAATAAAACAACCTGCAGAGATTTATTATACACTCCGCACTGTTGTGTTTACAAGCACCAAGCGCACACAACAGTAGATCACAGAGTATACCTGTTCTAACTCAACAACACAAACCTAACAACCACAGCATCGTACAAAGTAAAGGTTTTACACCTAAAGCACAATATTGTGAAGAACTGATTTAAAGTTATTGCACCCATTTTAAATGAATTTCTGCATTTTTCTAAGGGGCCCGAAGAGACCACAACTACATGCAAGCACTGCATTTCTTTCAGCTGTGTCACTGCTGTGCCTGTTGCATTTCCTCTTTGCAAAGGGTTGTGGAAACTGAGGTGAACGAAAACGTCCTCATGGTTTCTAGTGCGACATTTGCACAGTATTAGTAATCAGGATGAAGCCGGACACCATGTTCTTTCTGCTTTGTAAGTAGAAGTATTTTAATAATGCAATTTCAAGCAATAATTATCTGGTAACATATGAATTATGATTACAATGCATAATACGTATAGTATGTGAGACATTACAAAAACAGCTATGTTGTGGAAAATCTGAATAAATGTATAATTCCTGTTATGGGCAGAAGTGTTGCTGAGTATTATTGTGACTGCTAATCTGTAAATTTGACTGCACAATACTTTGAAAGTGGCATAGTTCTTCACAATTAAATTCATGAAAACATGCAACACATACTTTCAAACGTGTGACTGTCTCTTGTGCTTCAATAATCGCTGAACTGGTGTGAGCTTATAAAGTTACCATACTGCATGAAAGATAGAGTGAGTGAAAATAACATACTATCAAGAACATTTAGCTACTGAAAAATTGGACAACATTATACAGCATTGCAAAAAAAAGAAAAAGGATTGGTGTTTTTAATATGAAAATACACTCTCAGAAAAAAAGGGTTCAAAAAGGGTCTTCTGTGTCTCCATGGAGGGACCCCGACTAGTTCAAGAGTTCTTTGTCAGGCAAAATAGTTGAATCTGGGAGCTTTTACATTTCTCACACCAACCATAGAGGGTTCCATGAGAACTAAAATGGTTCCCCTATGAAGACAAGCCAAAGAACCGTTTTTACTGAGAGTGTAATAAAATCATTTTATACTAACATTCATTCACACTGGATCAGACATCTACTTTTTTTTCTCCCTGTTTCAGGTGCCACAGCATTGGTGGTTTTTGGTGAACACAAAGGTATAGATATTAAGTTCCTAAGATCTATATTTTGACAGGGACATAATTACCATGCATTTTATTTGTGGAACATTGGACAGCATTTATAAACCAGAATTCATAAAGAGCATGACAACTCTCCAAAACCCATTCTTTCTGACAAACTCAAAGTTGTTTAGAATATATAGGGAAATTTTACATTTCGGAAATGTAATGTAGTCCATTTAAATTAAAATTTAAAATCTGAATGCATATTTTTCATTGATACAATGTATCAACCCAAACTTTGCATTGTAAAACTGTTTGATTCTGTTTTTTATAACTGTTTCAGCTGCACAGTCAAGTCCTGCTGTTCGTCTGACTGCTAATCCTCCATGGCCAGATGTGTTCCCAGGAGAGACAATTAATCTCACCTGTCAGGTTACTGAATCTGAGGGATGGACCTTTGTGTGGATGAGATACAGACAGGGGGGTCTAACACAACTTTCAGCCTCTATCAGTAATAGCTCCGAGTTGGTCCTGAGTGATGTGAGTGAGAGACAGAGCGGAATGTATCAGTGTGAAGCTGTAAAAGGAAATGAGCGACCTTTCAGTAACATCCATACCATAACAGTCTCTGGTGAGTAGTGTAATTGAAAATTACCCCCCTCAAATAGTGCTTCTTTTTTGCTTCAACAAATGATAAGAAATAAAACGTTTGAACAACATCTCTTCAATGATCTCCATTTCAGCTGATCATCCTCAGGCTGTCATAGTCACAGATCCCCCAGCCAAAGTGATGTTCACAGGAGAAACTGTTAGCTTAGCTTGTGACATCAGGAAAGGGTCTGGCTGGAGATATTCATGGAGCAGAAACACCCAGGGAAGATTAGAGAGCCTGTATGTCCGCAGTACTGAAAGCCAACAAAAGCACATCCTGCACTCTGTAAGAGAGTCAGACAGTGGAAAGTACCTGTGTCAGGGTGAACGAGGACAAAACCCTGTGATCCAATCTTTCCCAGGATCACTTGTGTTACATGTGTCTGGTGAGTTTTGGAGTTTTTCTTCAGTCCTTACCTGTATGATCTTCTATGTGATGAAGACTGTTAATGTTTATGAATGCTAAGAAATGACACTGAACACATGCTTTACCTTTATCAGGGGAAAGGCCAAGGCCTGTTATTACCCAGAATCCCCCCAGTGGAGAAATTTACACAGGAGAGAGAGTCACCCTGAGCTGTGGGTTTGGGGGAGACCCTGCTGGCTGGGAGTATGTCTGGTACAAAGACCCACTGAGACATACTGTGCCCAACACTGACAGCAGCATGACTGATGGGTCCAGTTTCACCATCAGCTCTGCTGCTCTGGCCCACAGTGGAGAGTACCGGTGTAGAGCTGCAAGAGGAAGAAAACCTTTTTACTCAGTCTACAGTGATCCTCTGACTTTAGAAATATCTGGTGAGAATTATTACAATAGTTTATTACACTAGTCGAATATGGCTTTGATTTATTTATTAATTATTTACTAAAATTATGAGGAGCGTTTCATGATACTTTCAGTTTATAATTAAAAATAGTATTGATTTACAGTATTACCTCAAGCACATCTGACCGTGCAGTCTGGATGGACAGAGGTCTTCCACAAAGAAACAGTGACTCTGATGTGTGTAATTCAGGGCAGTTCTACAGAGTGGAAGTATAAATGGTACAGAGATGGACGGGAGCTTCCTGTAGACAAAGCTGACTCCAGCAGTGTAAATGGAGACACATACACAATCCTCTCTGCTGATCAGTCACATGCTGGACTGTACACCTGCAGAGGAGAACTTACAAGGAGAGCATCTGTACACTCTCAGGTTGGCAGCTCTGCTAATTTGAGTGTTCGAGGTAATTATGATGTATTTTCAAAACCATTGAAAGAGCAGAATGCATATTTGAAAGCAGGTGTCTTGTGAAGCCTTCCATTTACAGCAATAAACTGTCTTTTAAACTTTCAGCTCTCCCACAAGCTCAGCTGACCGTGCAGTCTGGATGGACAGACGTCTTCCCCACTGAAACAGTGACTCTGAGGTGTGTAATTCAGGGCAGCTCTACAGAGTGGATGTATAAATGGTACAGAGATGGACGGGAGCTTCCTGTAGACAAGGCTGACTCCAGCAGTGTAAATGGAGACACATACACAATCCTCTCTGCTGATCAGTCACATGCTGGACTGTACACCTGCAGAGGAGAACTTACAAGGAGAGCATCTGTGCACTCTCTGATTGGCAGCTCTGCTAAATTGAGTGTACGAGGTAAATATACTTAATTTTCTCTCAACAATATGTGTGTCATGTGCTCTTTCTTTCCAGACAAAACTGAGAAAAAAAAAACAATTTTACAATGTTATTTGGACCAAGAAATATGCTTTTGTATAATATTATGATCTGATGTGTCTTGTTCTGAATTACTGTGAGTTGCCAGTTTGGAGTACAGGTGTCAGAATACCATTATCCAGTCTTTCCATGGACAATTTACGTTAAATGTGTCTGATGGGTTTGTGACAATTGCTTCATTATTTAATCATATGATTAGGGACTCCAGTTTGTCTCCCCTTGTTTTCTCACATTGTACTTCAGTCCTCCGCCACCTAGAGGTCACTATAGCCTCTTTGTTATGCCCCCTCAGACATCTTAGTTGATAATTTAATTGCCACTAATTAAGCACATATGATGGTTGACTGAAGTGTTTACATGCGACACTCACATGTTAAATTAAAATTGATTATTTACTAAAATAGACGTTTCAGTATTTCTATGTTGTACAGGGGCATGATAGGTATTGTTAGAAGCCACAGTAAAAATGAGAGCAGTTACAATGTTTGACTTAGAGGAAAAAGTTAAATAAAACATATATTCTCATGAACCAACTAAGGGACTAATCCTAGTCTTCAGTCAAGACCTTAAGTAGAATCTAGGGTCATAGAGTTGGGCAAAAACATAAACCTGAACCCTTACTGGCCATTTTCAGATTAGATTGGACACCCATACTTCATATGGATGCGTTTTGCTTTTTACTTAAGCGATGCTCAATCCTGGTCTTGGACAGCCACAGAGTGTGCTGGTTTTTGTTTTTTGTTTAAGATCAGCAACCAATTGAGACCAAAGTAAGCAGGTAACCTGAGTTAACCGTTTAATCTACTGCTTTAATTGATCAATTGCTGTGCTACTCAAGTGCTGAATAACAATGTAAGCCAGCAAACCCTGTGGCTCTCCAGGTCCAGGAGGGTGGACCACTGGCTCAAAGCTATACTTTTCATAGCATTTAAAAATAAATCCATGTTCACCTTCCTGCTTGACTGTCACACTATTAGATCAACCAATTTATTACCTAATTAACTAGATCAACTAAAGTTTTATAAATGGCTGAATTAGAAATTCAGTTGTCTGAACAGTTACTTGACTATGCTTTTGAGTGCCTATGGGGACCCCTGGAGGATAAGCAGTGAATTACAAGTTTAAATCTCTGGTGGTCACATGATGGAGACATACTGGTGGCCCTACATATGGTCTTGTATGTGATGGAGAATGTATCTATTAATGCTAAATGACACTGAGCACATACCTGACCTTCATCAGGGGGAAAACCTGTAATTAAAATTGTATTGATTTACAGTATTACCTCAAACATATCTGATCGTGCAGTCTGGATGGACAGAGGTCTTCCCCAATGAAACAGTGACTCTGAGGTGTGTAATTCAGGGCAGCTCTACAGAGTGGAAGTATAAATGGTACAGAGATGGACGGGAGCTTCCTGTAGACAAGGCTAACTCGAGCAGTGTAAATGGAGACACATACACAATCCTCTCTGCTGATCAGTCACATGCTGGACTGTACACCTGCAGAGGAGAACTTACAAGGACAGCATCTGTACACTCTCTGATTGGCAGCTCTGCTACATTGACTGTTCGAGGTAAATATGATTTATTTTGCATGTCCACAGTAAACTGATACATTTCAATTGCAAACTCTTTGCCACTATTTACAATTTTGTGTGTGCCAGGCTTGCACTGCCTTACATTAACCGAGTAAATACTGTTCCCTTGACTGAGATTTTGAAAAAAACCATTTGGCAGTTATTGGTGCCATAATTGAGTTAAGAGGAGTGAGAGGGAGCTGCCAATCAGCTGTCTCTCATGCACAATGGGAATATAATGAGCAGGGATAAATATGCAAATTAATGCACTTAAGACACTGAAATATGCAAATTAATTCATGATGTCATATAACTACTTACTGTAATAAATCTGAAGCACAGTTGTTATTTTTTTATGAGAACGTGCTGGAACCACAGAACCACAGCCTTACCCCTCACTGCAGGGCTGTGTGGTGCCAGTTGATAGGATGAATAAATTGCTGCTTATTATCATTTTTACTTTTATTTTTCATTTTTAGTTTTAAAAATAATTAAAACTACCTAAAACAGTATTAGGCATACATTTCCTAGATAATTGTTCCACTCATGAGTTCACT
>NC_057943.1:40218775-40284895 GCF_018555375.3 Anguilla rostrata | reverse complement strand
TTCCATCGTGGCCATGTGTCAAATCAATCAATGCGTCAATCAGTTTTGTGGGTGCAATAGGTTCTTGGAAAATGAAGAACCAAGCTGTTCCTTTTTTTATTCTAAGCAGTGTGAAAGTGAAATTTTATTTCCTAAGACTACAAAAAATCATTTTCTATTTTAGTTTTAATTCTGAGATGAATAATCCTCAACACTTGAAACTTTAATCTTTAAATTGTAGTCATTTCAAATTTCTGTAAATGGTACAATGTACACGTTTTAAGACCAAATGTTGGGTACAGTTGCTGAGTATGAGAACACTGATTTACTGAAGCCGACCAATGATCGGCTGCAGCAAGAATTTTCTGACTGAACGTCACTCATGTCACTGCCTCTTTAAGAATACCAACAGTAACGCAGGGGCCATGTGTCAAATCAATCAATGCGTCAATCAATTTTGTGGGTGTGTTGAATTTTTGGAAAATGAAGAACCAAGCTGCTCTTTTTTTCATTCAAAGCAGCATGAAAGTGAAATTTTCATTTTCAATTCAACATTTTATTATGGCATGATCATTTCTAAGACTACAAAGAAAATGTCTTTTTTTCTGTTTCAATTCTGAGCTAAATAATCATCCACAATTGAAACTTTCATCTTAAAATTACTACTAATTTGTTTCTCTTAAAAGTTAAGAAAGTGTTGTACTTTATCACAATATCCAAGTACATATATATGTTAAAATACAATTAATATAACTGAAGTATGAAAGTTGTTGACTCCTCATAGTTGGCTGATTGCATAACCAAGGCCAAGGGTCAAACTGGCAACTGTGGGGCCTACACTGCAAGTGTGCGAGAGATTTTACCAGCTAAAACAGTGGGAAGCATGCAATGAAGTAAATGCTATTTGTCAAAAAAAGAAAAAAACACCAATTCTCAATATATATATATACAGGAAATGTTCTGGAACTGTGGAATCAGGAAGAGCCCTGTGAAAGCCACATCAGTTTCGCTTCAGCATTTTTATGCTATAGACATTAGTGGCTTTGTTGTGTCACTGTGGTGAGATGACATTTCAGGGAAGGGAAAAGGCATGTATTACAACACTTACGCTGCATGAACAAACTTGAGTCAGGAACAATGTATTTGTGGCCAGTGCACTTCTTAAAAAATCTCAATTTCAAACATATTTCAACTGCAACTGCATGCGGCTTCAGATAGTGACACAATATTTAACTCGCTGGAGTGATAAAACATGGTTCACTATCTGCCAGACGAATCTGGGTTTAGCAAATGCCAGGCGAACGCTCCTTCCTGGAAATAGTGCCAACTGTAAAGTTTAGTTCCAGTCAAGGGAAATCTTAATGCTACAGCATGCAGACATTCTAGAGAACTGTGCGCTTCCAACTTTGTGGCAATAGTTTGGGGAAGGCCCGTTCCTGTTTCAGCATGACAATTCCCCTGTGCACAAAGTGAGGTCGAAATTTGGTGTGTAAGAACTTCTTAAAAAGCGGAAATATAATGCAGAGACTCACATGGTTCAGCTGTTTTTTTTTTTCAGTTGTAGCTGAAGGATGGTTAGCCGATAATAATTTTTCTGGCTTTTGTGTCATGTACATGCACATAGTTATGTACTGAGAAATAGACTCCAATGATACACTATATGAACAAAAGTACCTGGACACGCCTTGGTATGGGGCTGTTTTTCATGGTTTGGGCTAGGCCCCTTAGTTCAAGTGAAGGCAAATCTTAATGCAATGTCATTCTAGATGATTATGTGCTTCCAACTTTGTGGCAACACTTTGGGGAAGGCCCTTTCCTGTTTCATCATGACAATTCCCTTGGGCATACAGCGAGGTCCATATAGAAATTTTTTTTTTTTTTTGATTGGTGTAGAAGAACTTGACTGGCCAGCACAGAGCCCTGACCTCAACCCCATCCAACACCTTTGGGATGAACTGAAATGCGAAATGTGAGCCAGGCCTTATCGCCAATATCAGTGCCCGACCTCAATACTGCTCCTGTGGCTGAATGGAAGTGAATCCCTGCAGCTGTGTTGAAAGCCTTCCCAGAAAACTTGAGACTGTTATAGCCACAGGGGGAACCAACTCCATATTAAATGCCATGGTTGGTCCCCCGTGAGATGAGATGCTCAACAAGCACAAATGGTCGTCCACATACTTTTGGCATGTTGTGTATATATGAAATAAAGCGACCACGCATTAAACTTTAACTTACAGCAGGAAAATCTCAAGGTGGAAATATTAGTTTTGCCATCTTCTTTCCACTGTCTGTTTGGTTTCCTAATCACTTCCTGTGCCCTGAAATCTTTATGGCCTTATGGTTCAAGCTAATCAATCGTGGTAATCCGGGTTAATTGGTGGAACGTGACGCTCGTCCACCCCTTTGTAAATTTTAAAATTTCCCATTTTCATATTCCAAACTCAATTGGTGTGTTGGTCATCTGAGCGTGAGCACGTCACCATCAACCGAGAAAAAAAATAAAAAGTGTATAGACCACAAATATTACAATTGTTGACTGTCTTATTGTTTCCAGTACCGGTGTAATCATTACATGTAATTTCTCTATCGCAACATTTTAAGAGAGATGAGCACAGAAAGCTTTTTACGGCTATTCATAACGTAATTTCATTAATCGGACAGACACGTTTGATTTATTGCTTGAGGAAAATCAGCATCAGCGGTGACTGGGGAGCGGAAAATTGGTGGGGCCTGGGGTGCAAAACTTTCCTTTAAACTAATCATTGATCTCAACCTGTTTTTATTAGTAATTTTCCTTTATTATCAAGTGGGCCAATGATTGGATTAATAAAATGACAAGTAGCCTAACACACAGCATCTACATACCGTGTTGTAGGGGAATCAAATCATAAATTCAATTTATCTGTTAAAAATCTAATCTCTAATCTAAATCTAAATTCTAATCACCAAGTAGCCTAGTCTACACTTAACAGACTGGTGTATCTTGTTTGTTATCTATCGTGTTAGCTTTCAGAATAACCAGCAAAAACAAAACCTGCACTTCAATTTTGTTTACAATCTACTCATTGCAGATATGTGCCATGAATAGGAATGGGGAAAAATAAGTGCATGTATCCGCAAATGTTGATTCAAAATGTGCACAATTTTGTACTGCAAATGAAAATAAATGTAGGCTATAAGGCCTAGGCTACTCGCTAAAACTGCCTATTTGGGGAGACCTGGCTATATATGATAGTATTGAGTAACCAATTTTGTGGATTAATTGTATTGATACACAAGAAAAATCAGGGGAAGATGCCGCCACTGCTTAGTGATTAAAACTGATTTTTCTAAATCACATTTATCATTTAATCTCCCTAACACAATGCGAAGAAGCTTTGTGTCCCTTTGCAATTGCTTAGTCAGACCGTTTGCATGGTTGTTAATCACTGAAAATTAATTAAAACAGTTTGAGATCAATGATTAGTTTAAAGGAAAGTTTTCAGCATTAATGCCACTCAATAAACTTGAAATATTTTATGTAAAAGCTTGCATCAATCGTATACATTCTTTTTAAAACATTGCTTTCCTTAATTACAATTATGTGCACAATACATTAAACATACAACTATTTTGTGCTGAGACATTCATTGGTTTGTACCTTTTTTCACCCACCTCTCACCGGATCTCAGGGTACACCCACCTCCCAAATCCCAATTTAATCCCTGGTGGTATCCCAATATAACAATGCAGATTGCATTTTGGCACAATTTATTATGTAATTGCAACGTGGGGTGGAAAACATACTAAATCGCAAGTGAAATGGCATCCTTACTCTCCCCAAATCTACAACCATAATCTTTTATATGGAAATGTATGATAGCCTTTTATATCCCGCAATGGCAAAATAACGGTATACACAGATGAGCAGATATTTTTAAAGATAATGGCCTGTATACCTTCCAAGATCTTAAAATGCAGTGCAGTCTTGCGAGGTCTTCATACTTTCTGTATCGGCACGTCCGATTAACATTGCCTGCCTATGGTATGTGCCACTGACAAAATACCCTAACATAACACCCCAGATGGCACAGACTTTTCTGTCCGACGTCGGTCCGATGCACCATATCCATCTGCACAACATCGTATTCAGATCATTTGCACATTGGCAAGACGTCAGTTAGATGTCGGATTGGAGAGCGGTGTTCTGCCAAGATTAGGCCGACAGTAGCATTCTGTGGCACGGTGCATTCCAGCTTTCATTGTGACGTCAGCAGTTTCGTTTCTCCCCACCTCCGCCTCCCAAATGACTCACGTTGAAAATGATTTAGTATACACTTAAGCTAGATCATTTCAGTTTGCGTGAGATTTAAGCTGAACCTACTGTAGGACAAAGAAATACAACTCCCAAAAAATTTGAAATGCATGAAATACTAGAATTAGAAACACTACAAATAGCTTGTAGACTTAAACACAATCGATAATAAAAACTAGTAAGCACAAACACCAAACTATGATTAGGACTATCTGGACATGAATAATGAATGAAAGTCATATTCCTTTTTGGTTGTGCATTATTATTATTTTTACATTAGTGATCATGACTATACAATTCCAGATATGAAAATGTTTGACCAGTGTGTCACGTCTCTTGACAAAATAATGAAGACAGGTATTGGCCTTAAGTTAAATTAATCAAGAAGTTTTGGTTTAAATATTTAATGTTAAATTTATGCATTTCAACACAAGTACAAATAACTTAATCACAAAATCAATAATAACAATTTCAACACAATTTAAGTCTTTTAGAAACAAGGACTTTGTTCAAAATGAAATATCCCAAGTGATTTCTTGCAATTAATACTGAAGATATGTTTTCTGAAGACCAAAAAAGCGACCTGTGGCAAACAAGCCTGCCACAGGCCACCGAAGTGGCTTTCCAAGGGGCCCTCCAGCACAGAGACACAGGGAGATGATGTTCAAACCGTCCACATTTATTTACGAGGTTGGCAAGATGTTACCGCCAAGGAGCAGATGTAAAACTGTCATGACAGAGGCTCCCCTTGTGTGGGTGGGGATGGCAGATTTAACCTGTGCACACAGGTGCAGCCACTCCTGTTCCTGGGTCCAATTAGCCTGGCCAATTATCTAATTCTTAACCAATTATCCAATTGGCAAGGTCTAATTAGCTTGACCCAGGGCAGGTGTGGCTGCTTAAACCAGCCATCCCCACACCACATGACCAATTTGAGAATTAATAACATTCTTCTGTGACGATAAATACAATTTTGAAATGATGTGAAGCCTTTCACGAGCAAGAACAATTTCATGGCTTCATTCAGTGAGACTAGACACCCATTTTCTCAGCTATGGTACATTGGTATATACTGTATATAGTAGATATACTGATTGTGACAAATACAGAACATGAAAGTATAGTGCTGCTTCTATCTTGAACAAGGGAACAAGGACATTCTAAAGGAAATCTAAAGTAATGAAAAGATGGCATAAATTAACGCACTGTTAAATGTTGTATGTAACATTTCAATGTAGACAATTAAAAATAAATAAATAAAACATCCACAAAGCTTGCGGAAAGATGCAGAATAAAAGTATTGCATTTCTTCCAAAGAATTATATTAACAAATGATATACATTTTTAATTTCAAATATATTTTACTGGTCTGTATGCAGTGTTGTGTTTGCCTGTTGGTGACATTAGATACTGGGGTTATTTGTATAGTGCTTTTGTATAGATTCCAGTTTTTTTTTTTTTGGTCTTAGTTAATTTCACGAAAAGAGAAAATCATGTAATTTTGTGTGACTACCCTTTTAACACAAAACTGCTCCTTTCTCACTTACCTGCATGCCACTTGCTGCTTCTTCCCCATCAACATCCTCCTGTTCTCTCTCTCCTTCTCTCGGCCCTGCAAACATGACAGCAAGTCAGACAATTAGTGCCTACCGTGTAAGTTGGCCAAAACCATGATTATTGTAATTGTATTGTCTTAATTTTCAGTATTTGCTCCACTTTTCACTCACTTACATGCCACTTTCTCCTTCTGCCCTGTCACCATCTTCCTGTACTCTCTCTCTCCCTCTCACTTTGCTACTACTCATAAGGTGGCCAACACAAGTCTCCTCATGAGGGTCAGACTATTATACCATTGTATTCTGCTCCACAGTATTAACCTCAATGTTACCATCATCCTGCTGTCCCTCTCTCTCCCTCATTTTTCCGTAATAACAAATGTAGAGCAAATATAAAAACAATAGTTAACAAACCACTGGCATATGTACATCATATTGGTGTTATAAAATATATTTGTCATAGTTTGTGATATGAATGATTAGACAAGGAAGTACATTGGCTTATGTCTCTCATGTAAACGATTGTATTTATGCTGGTATTTGTTTCTACTACTTTTCATATTACTCTCAAATGACCTCTTTTTCCAAACCAAAAAGCAGAGTGTCTTTCCATGATCGATGACACTGCATGGCATGTGACTGACAAAACTGCTTGTATTTCAAAATCAAACAGCTAAAATAGTTCTATAGCAACTTGGAAGCTCATTCAATACATATTAGCTAACTGACTATGAGGCCATATTAGCTAACTCACTATGGCACACATAGACATAAAGTTTAATAGGTTTCAAAAATTCATATGTATTAATTGTCTCAACAAACAGTCACATTGAAGTTTCATAGGTGATAAATTGTTTAATCATTGACTGCCAAATAAGCCAATGCAACTTTTTTCTGTTGTTTGATTTATCTCATCGCTAGCTGGCTACCCACAGACTGGTAGCCTGTACAAGTTCTGACTGTTATTCCATCAATTTATGAGGGCTGATTGCTGGTACATAAATGTTTTATACCACCTTTGTTCAGAATGGAACAAAATGAAAAATAATTTCTTCCCAATTCCTGTAAGTAACTGTTATAATTACTTACGAGTGTAAATGATAATGCTAATTTTAGACGGTAATTCATAGTTGGCTGCCACAGAATAGCAAAAGATGAATAAATACCCCATGTGTGACAGTTGGTAGTCCTGTAATAGACTAAAGGTTATGACTGGAGGGCTACTTACATTTGACCATCACTGCGTTGCGCAGGCCCAGAATCTGATGAAGGTGGTGGAGGCATGTGCAAGAGACATAAGAAATAACATGTGGGTCATTAGCACTAAACCGTACCTCTTGGATTAAACAACATTTTTCAAAATTTAGTTCAAATTAAAAAAATAATAAAATTTCAGTTTCAGTTTCTTTGACACCATTGACACCATTATTTATCATCTGGTGTTTGGTTCCTCTTTGCACACACTCTCTCTCTCACTCCGTTCATTAATTGCCTTCTTCTTTCCTGCCTCCCTTCCATTTCTCTCTCTCTCTCTTTCTCAAGATACTGCCTTCTTTTGAGAATTTGCATCACAGCATTCTCTATACTGCCACTGTCTTTCAGTGGCATTAAGAGGTGGTGCCATTCCTAAAAAAAAACCTGAGTCAATATATATTTCTAATATAATAAATATACCATGTACAATAATACATGCTATACACACTCTAATTGGATAAGACATTAATCCTGTGAATATTGCAGGAGCATTTAAAGAAGCATTTCCAACTCAAATATATTTATTGTAGGTATGTCGTGCAAAGTAGCTATTCTAGTCATGTATAAATTTACTGTAATGACTAGGCCATTACAAAGTGTTATTCAGAGCACCCCAAAAACAATGTTCACCAGCAATAACATCCAGCTTCGAAAACAGCTTCTGAATTGTTTGTGTCTGGGTAGAAAATCGGCTTTGAGTGCTGTAATTTCAGTTTTCAATCTCAATGCTCAATACATGAGAGAGCTAGTAATCTGAGCCACCATATTGGATGTACTCATAGCAGAAAAATCCTTCGGCTTTTCCATTAGAGATGATTGTGCAGGCCAGGAAAGAGACAATTTCCTCAGCGTAGGCATCTTTAACATAAGAACTGCAAAAAAGGGATTGAAACACACCGTATTATCAGAAAAATCAGTAAGAAGCTCATGGGTTAGAGGGACCACTAGCTCAGCGCAACCATCTCGACAAGCAGGTCATGTGATGTCTCCTGAGTAACCACTCGTAACAAATAGCTAACTGGGTCATTCTACAGAAACGCCCATTTTTTGGAAAAAACAAAATGTCTCAAAATGAATTTCATTTTCTTAAATTTAAACTTAGCGTACAATATTAGTAAACATTTTGACTCATGAATCCACACAAATGACAGCTTAATGTATTTTTATTTTTTGTGTATTCACTCAAGGGCACAATACACAATCAGGCCACAGAGTGGGAAGGGAAAACAAGACAACCAAAAACCAATAATTGAACAATTGAAAACAATAATACAATTAAACAGGGTACAAGCAGGACACAAAACAGAAGTGCCACCATCTGGCGGCCCAACAAGGAAAGACAGAGACGGAAACACAGAACCATGACATATGCATTTATTTTATTACAATTAGAATTGTGTAAAGTGGAATTGTGTGAAGTTTTCTCATTAGCACCATCATATCTTTGCTATAATAATAACAATATTTGAAGGACAGTGATCAAAATTGAATAATAATGTTCTTACAATTGTATTCAAATTATAATTTTTGAATAAAGCAACAGTAAATTAATATAAAAACATGTACGTCAACTGTAACACTTTTGATTTCGTATGACCAAAAAAAAAAAAAAACCACACAGTAACACCAGAGACACAATGAAACACCAGTGACACAGAACATTGTTTCATTCAAAATTAATTATATTTATTGGAGATTCAAAATGGCATATTTAATACAAAAGAAAAGTTTATGACTGACACTTTGATGTTTAACAACAGTTCTACATTCATAACCTAGTTGTTACCCAGCTGCCCTTTGATGAACTCCCAGAGTCCCTGTTCAATCTGAACCGATCGTTTGTTTACTGACGCTGGCTTTGGTATTACGCACATGACTTGATCGTCCCTTTACCAGTTAACATCCTCTCTGTTGACACCGTTCCCGTGCATGCACTTCGCCTTCATATTGTGCTCCTCCACCTCCAGGATTATGTCAGGGTAGGGCTGGTCATCATAGTGGAAAACGCACCACTGTCCACTGCGGTGCTGTTCGATGACATCTGGTCTTCTATGTTCCAGAGCTTTCTCTCCTTGTTCCGCAGCCCCTAGGGTAACCTGCTGTAGGTTGTGGCACAAGCAATCAAATACCCCCTCAACAGCCTGGCAGAAGCAATTTATGCCCCTGTATTTCAGGATACCAGGGGAGATGCTAAGGACCTGATGCATCTTCATGGTGCCCTTAATTGTGAAGGCGCTTGGAGCAGGTGTAGAATGACATAGTAGGCTGGTCCTATAAATAGAGGACACTCGTGTGGAGGGTCACCCATTAATGGGACCCCCCAAAGTGCACAGACTGGACACTTTTTAGTGTCAATATCATTGGCACAGCCTTGTTTTCTTTTCTGCAAGTAGGCTGCTCTACACTCAGGGTCTGCTCTCCCTGTACAACCTCTGCTTCTCCGCTGCACTCAATCTCGCCATACCTGACAAATGGAACAATAACTACAGGAATTTATTCAAATTAAATGAGTACTAATGGATGCTATTTGGCTTAATAACTTCTTTAAAAGATTTTACTAAAGCTTATTTACACAAGATTGTTACTGGTGTTACCAGGTGGAGCAGTAACACCAATGACGAGAACAGGTATTTTAGTTTTTTATGTTATCCACTTCATAAATGTAATAGTAATTGATATTGAGCACTGTTAGCACTGAACGCTTAATATTACACCACAAACAGAGCTGGCGACCCAGCCCATACTCGTTCTGCTTCCAAAATCAGTTGGGTCATTCTACACAAACTCCCGCATTCCTGTACATAGCCTGTGCAGAAAGCATACAATTTAAATTGATTTTGTACTGATATGCAATATATATATTTGAATAATGTATGTGTCAGGGTTCTGTTGTCTTCTGTTGTCTTCCCCCTTGTTGTTCCCTGTTGGGCCGCCAGATGGCGGTACCTCTGTTTTGTGTTCTGTTGATTGGTTTATTGTTTCTCATTACCTAATTATTAGTTGCGTTTTGTCTCGTGTTCCCCTCCCTCTCTGTGGCTTGATTGTTCATCGTGCCCTCCTGTGTCTCGTCAGCGTCTTTCTATTTAAGTCTCTCCCCGACTCAGGCGCTGGAATCTTTGGTTTGGTTTTGATTTGTAACCTGTTTGCTGCCTGCCTGCCTGCCTGCCTGCCTGCCTGCCTGCCTGCCTGCCTGCCTGCCTGCCTGCCTGCCTGCCTGCCTGCCTGCCTGCCTGCCTGCCTGCCTGCCTGCCTGCCTGTTTCCTGTCTGCGATTCCTGTTCATCTGTTGCTTGTCTGCCTGTGCCCTGCCTGCCCTGTTTTCCCTCGTTTTTGGGTTTTTGTATTCTTTTGTTTTTTCTTGTGAATTTTTGAAGATTTTCGTTGTTTGTAAGTTTCGCCTTGCGAGTCCCTTTGTTCCCTGTTTTAGTTTATTAAAGTCTTTGTTTTCCCATTTTTGGACTTCTGTTTTTACTCTGCGTTTGGGTCCATCCCCGCACCCACCCTGACAGTATGGTGTTCATTGAACAATTAAACCTATTTGAGTCATGCATTGGACAATATTTGTTATTCATCAAATATATGTAATTCTAAGTAAAATACATTTGCTTGACCCTCCAGTCATATATAGGAGTTTAGGGACATATTTTGAGTAAAAAAAAATTTTTTTTAATTAATTTAAACATCAGCTTTATAAATGGGTTAAAGAAGGTATGGAACTGAAAACAAATAACCCAGATTCCCACCTTTAATGAGTATGCGGCTTTATGCAATGCAGACCTATAATAATATTAATAAATGGTCATCCAATAGAAAATCAGTAATGTCAGATATTTGAACTGTTTTAATATCAGGACTTGTTTATTCACAGTTGCCCCCCTCTCCTGTTTGTTTTCCCTATGTGTCTGACAGATGTATATTAGGACCAGCAGGAGCCAGACCCACAACAAAAGTTAACGGTGAGTACCAGAGGTCAGACTGTGTTCTGTTCAAAAGACCACACGCAACTTCAGATTCCCCTGCTGGTGGAGGAAGTGATTAACAGGGATGTTTACCCTCCTGAGACCCAGTAGAATAAGTTTTAGTATTTTAGTTTTTTGACTTAATACCAGTGTCTTGGATGAAAAAAACATTTTGCAGTGAAAATATTTTTTTAGTGTTATTTTATTGTCATTGAACGTCCCTTACAGAACAGTAGAATATACGATTCCTCACACTAAGACCAGACAGGACAAAAATGAATTGCTGAGTCCTGGGAGATTATATGTCACTACATCAGAACGGATGTCCTAAATGCTAAATGTTAGAAGTGCATTTTGAAGTGTGGCAAATTGATCGACCTGCTTCATAAATGTTCTCACCAGTCTTGATTTCAGATGTAGGATCTTCCAGGACATTTATGGAGGTGATCGAAGGGAGAACAGAAATGTGTAAATATAAAGGAAAAAAAATGTTTATTGAGTTCACCTGGAGTACAGGTACTTTGTGAGTTCAGAAAGCCAGGTCCTTGACACTGACCTTTTTGCTCAGAAAAATAAAAATACACTTCTTAGCAAATTACACGACTAAACACTATGTAGAGACGGAACCAGGTATTCGCAGGTATTTATTCCTGGCTGTGTCCTCTATTCTGGTTGCATAAGTAGTTGTACCCAATAAATGAGTAAGTCACATGAACACTGTATCAAAATGGACACTGTATTAAAATGCACGGATGTTTATTAAAATTCATATTTTCATTCTACACTCGTTTTCAAGGAATGGTGTGTTCATGTGTTACTGGTGTCTTTTTTTGCAGAAAGCTATTTTAATGTAGGACTTTAAATGTTTCTTCAGGGACAGTAATTTATTTCCATACTTAACATTACATAACATAATGAGGAGAAAAGGCCATTCAGCACAACAACGCTCACCATTTTCCTGACTACATTAGTGCTCTGATTACCTACAGACTAGATAGTATCGAACACCGTATCAAGCCAAGTCTTGAAAATCCCCCAAGTTTCTGCCTCTATTCAAATCAAGTCAAGTCAAGTCAAAGTATATTTGTATAGCACATTTACAACAACCACAGTTGACCAATGTGCTGAACAGACTTAAAATACCAAAAAACGAATATAAAATAAATAAAAATAAGAAAAAAAGTAAACAATAGTGTTGGACAAGCAAGGACTAATTAAGAATATGCTTCTTTTCTGAATCCAGTGGTTCCAATAGTCAATGTCCTTGTTAAAATGTTCAGCACTGAATACTGAACCAAGTGATATTGCATGCTAGAACCCCTCATGTAAAATATATTTTATTAGGTTTAATTTAATAATTATGTTTAAAATTAGAATTATCAATTAAATCACCAAATTCTTTGATAGGTCAGTCTACAGAAAACTGGTGGAATCAACCAACAAGTCAAAACAAGCTGTATATCAGGTTTTCTGATTAAATAATTTAATTCAATAAGAAGCAGTCAATTATATGAATGAATTGAAAACATACATTCTTTATTGAATGCAGGCACACTACTTCTAAATTACACAACAGAAGACATACAGCAAAACTTTAAACAACTAACCTAGAAATACCAGAAAATAGAGAGAGAGAGACGGATACGAGAGAGAGACAGAGAAACGGATCAGCCAGACCTTGCCAAAGTACCACCCACTTCCAGTATAAGTGCCACAAGGAAACCAGCTACAAGCACACAACCAAGGAACCACCACCAAAAATAAAAAGAGGAAAACTCTTCTTCTTCCAGGCTCTGAAACCAAACGCAACACAACACTTTCTTCCTGTGGAAATCTTAAATACCTTACACAGCATGGCTTGAGGATGTTTTGCCCTTATTGGGTGATGCTGAGTTAAGGTGTAAGAGAAAGGGGGTCAGACTAATTTATGACAAGGACTGGCCTACCTAAAGATTAAAGAGGACATGGGAAAGGGAAATGTTAGGCATGTAGGGTCTCCGACCCCCGATATGGTGTCCTGTGTCATCTGATTTGTCTCTTCGGAGGGGGTGTGACCCATAGATTGTCTGCCTAGATTAGGGTATCAGTGGATTTTATATTGCCCCAATCACATTTTTGCTTTTATGCTTGTGATGGGGAGGCCAGGCCACATTCTTATTCACTGATTCCCTCCCTAAGGCCAAAATCTAAACACTACATATCCTACAATAGTAATAAAAGAATTACGGCACAACAGAAGATAAAATCAAGGTGACAAGCTCAACTCGAATTGAATGCCAATGAATACCCGGCCTGTTACATGACCTGGCAGGGTATTCCACACATTGACTACTCTCTGCATGAAAAAATTCTTCCAAATGTCTGTACGAAATTTACCTTTTGCTAATTTCCATTTCCAGTGAGCACCATAATTAATTGGACAGTGACATGTCTTTTGTTATTTTGGTTCTGTACTCTAGCACTTTGAGTTTGAAAGGATACAATGACAATGAAGTTGAAGTGCAGAGTATTTTCATCCATATCGGATGAACCGTTTAGAAATGACAGCACCTTTTGTACATGGTCCCCCCATTTTAAGGTAATCTCACCTTTCTGTCCTTCAGGCTTATCAGTGGTTTTCATCTTGTAGTGTACCTGCTGTAGTCCTGCTGGTGTAGTCTTCTACGTATGGTAGACTTTGACACATCTACACCTGCACCCAGGAGAGTGTTTTTGATCTGTTGGGCTGTTGTCAGGGGGGTTTTCTTCATCATAGAGAGTATTCTCCAGTCATCCACTACAGTGGTCTTCCTCAGTCTACCGGGTCTTTTGACAGAATTGAGTTCACCAGTTGTTTTTTTCTTGTTAATGATGAACCAAACTGTTGACTTGGGCATTTCAATGTTCCTGACTGATTGATTTTCATTTCTGAGCCTTATGTCTGCACTTCAACCTCATTGTCATTGTATCCTTTCAAACTCAAAGTGCTAGAGTACAGAACCAAAATAACAAAAAAATGTGTCACCGTCCAATTAATTATGGTACTCACTGTTTGTCCCCTCGTTCAACTAACAGAACTCAACCTGACGAATCTCTTGTGGTTTCTTGATCCCAATTATGAATTTAAAAGCCTCAATCAAATCACCCGAGTCTCCTTTTACTAAGCTTGAAGAGATTAAGCACGCAGGTCTTTGCTCATAGATTTTACCTTTCATACCAGGAAGCAATTTGGTTGCTCTTCTTTGAACCTTTTCCAGAGACTCTATATCTTTCTTCTGGTACGGTCCCCAGAAACTCACACAACACTTTCAGCCGTACTGAGGTGAATCTCAAAGCACTATGCAGTGAACTACAACAAGCTTTAAGCTTTTTTGTATACATTTTTTAAAATGTCAGCAATCAGCAAACATTTTGTTAACTGATGAACTCTTTAATGCTAATATGAGGCTTATATGTGTGATTAGATACATTTTTATGAAGAATAATTGGGTAATGTACACACACACAACCTCTGGATGCATAATATTGCTGTTCAAGCTGCTTTGGAGTGACTTGAAGTGCATTGTCTTGACTTAAACCACAAATAACTGAATCAATCTTTCTGTTTTACTGATCAAGAAAACATGATACTTTAATCACAGTGTTCATTTGTTGTTGAGCTGGGTTTGAAAGTCCAATGTGTGTTTATACAATATGAAGAAAATGTTTTTGCAAAGGTAAGGCAAGTTCCCCAATTTACATTACAGCCATTTAGCAGACACTCTGATCTAGAGCTTCTTTTACGCAATTTACATTGCATCCATTTATACAGTTGGATATGTACTGGAGCAATGCAGGTTAAGTACCTTGCTCAAGGACACAATGGCAGTGTCCCATCTGGGAATCAAACCTGTAACCTTTAGGTTACAAGGCCAGTTACCTACCCATGTACTACCCTACCCTACACAAAGAACAGTATGCAGGTGGAAAATGCCAGATATATTATTATCTCTTCTCTAAAATGAGTTGCCCTTCTATTGCTGACATTTATATTTTACACTGATTAAAACTAATGCAATGAACAGGACTGTGTGAGAGAGAACTCTCCCTAATGGCATATCTATGCAAAAACTCCTGTATTTCAAAGCCACGTTTTGCCAGATATTACATTAAGCCTTCAAGCCCCTAAGATGCACATATTTATATATATTTTTAGCAGATCTACTTTAATAAATGATACAATATGTCATGTAATATTTAGCAAAGCAATAACAAAAACAAACGCATGCCACGCTGTGTGGTCAGGTATGGTCAGTTTGGTCAGCCAGTTCCTCCCCACTGTGTACCACTTTCCGGCGTGATACCCATCTCCAGAAGGCTGGATTCACAATGATTGACAGAAAGAGGAGGACTGCCACGCTCACACAGATCCGAACCACATTCTCCACAGCACGGTAAACTGAGGGAGCAAAGAAACAAAGAAGTCAACGGTTGAAACAGGCTGTGGGAATATAAACTACTGTAGATGCATTTCAGAATTTGGCAACATATTTTAGGCTGCTCGAACAAGCATTTCATGTACATTTCTGTAATGCTAATCAAATACAATCAGACCTAAAACTATTTTGTTACTCTATTATATATCTTTAGTATGCTTTTAATTACCTCACTATCTTATTTGTGTTCTTCTTTTATTATATTAAATTATTATTATTTTATTATTATCCTTTATTATTATTATTATTATTTCTTTTATTTATTCATGATTTATTATTTGTATTTGAATTTCTTTGTTTTTTTCTCATTTTATGTGAAGCACTTTGAGCTGCATTTTATGCATGAAAGGTGTTATACAAATACATTATTATTATTATTATTATTATTATTATTATTATTATTACTATTATTATTATTATATACACCATATAGACAAAAGTATGTGGACACCTGACAGCCAACATCTCATCTAAAATTATGGGCATTAATATGTAGTTGGTTCACCCTTTGCTTCACTCTTCTGAGAAGGTTTCATATTAGTTGTAGGAGCTACAGGGACTTGCTTCCATTCAGCCAGAAGAGCATTAGTGAGATTGGGCACTGATTGAGTGATTAAGCCTGGCTCACAGTTGGCTTTCCAATTGATCCCAAAGGTGTTGGATGGGGTTGAGATCAGGGCTCTGTGCAGGCGAGTTAAGTTACACTAATCTCAACAAAACCATTTCTATATGGACCTCGCTGTTTGCCCGTGGGAATTATCATGGTGAAACAGGAAAAGGCCTTCCTCAAACTGTTTCCCCAAAGTTGGAAGCACAAAATCACCTAGAATGACATTGTATTAAGATTTACCTTCACTGGAACTAAGGGGCCTAGGCCAAATCACGAAAAACAGCCGAAGACCAAGCGGTGTCCAGATACTTTTGTTCATATAGTGTATAATTGGAGCCTATTTGCCACAAAAGCCAGCAAATTATTATTGGCTAACCAGCCTTCAGCTGCAAGTGAGATATCCAGATTTCTGAAAAAATAACACCTGAACCACATGAATCTCTGCATTTAATGCTCTTTATGAGACTGTGGTCAGGGTTCTGTCATTTTGTCCTGTCTTATTGAAATGTCCCACCTGTAATGCAAATTTATAGTCATGCTGCAAATTCAGCATCATGCCTTTACATACAGTGTCATCCTAAACAGTTCACATCCCTGATAAAAATGAGCAAAGGCTGTATGAAATAAACAATCCCAATAACGATCTGGGACAATTATACTGGGACAATTATATTGCAGTAGTACGATCAGATATGTTTGAGGTAATACTGTAAATCAATACAATTTTAATTATAAACTGAAAATATCATAAAACACTCATGTTTTTATTTAATTATTAAAGCACATAAATCAAAGCCATATTCTACTATTTTAATCATTCTCACCAGATATTTCTAAAGTCAGAGGATCACTGTAGTCTGAGTAAAAAGGTTTTCCTCCTCTTGCAGCTCTACAGCGGTACTCTCCACTGTGGGCCAGAGCAGCAGAGCTGATGGTGAAACTGGACCCATCAGTCCTGCTGCTGTCAGTGTTGGGCACAGTGTGTCTCTGTGTGTCTTTGTACCAGAGATACTCCCAGCCAGCAGGATCGCCCCCAAACCCACAGCTCAGGGTCACTCTCTCTCCTGTGTACATCGCTCTACTGGGGGGATTCTGGGTAATAACGGGTTTTGGATTTCCCCCTGATGAAGGTAAGATATGTGCTCAGTCTCATTTAGCATTAATAGATACATTCTCCATCACATACAAGACCATATGTAGGGCCACCAGTATGTCTCCACCATGTGACCTGCAGGGATTTAAAATTGTAATTCACTGCTTATCCTCCAGGGGTCCCCATAGGCACTCAAAAGCATAGTCAAGTAACTGTTCAGACAGCTGAATTTCTAAATCAGCCATTTATAAAACTTTAGTTGATCTTATTAATTAAGTAATGTATGAGTTGATCTAATATTGTGACAGCCAGGCAGGAAGGTGAACATTAATTTATTTTTAAATGCTATGAAAAGTATAGCTTTGAGCCAGTGGTCCACCCTTCTGGTCCTGGAGAGCCACATGGTTTGCTGGCTTACATTGTTATTCATCACTTGAGTAGCACAGCAATTGATCAGCTAAAGCAGTAGATTAAAAGGTTAACTCAGGTTACCTGCTTACTTTGGTCTCAACTGGTTGCTGATCTTTAACAAAAAACAAAAACCAGCACACTCTGTGGCTCTCCAGGACCAGGATTGAGTATCGCTTACGTAAAAAGCAAAACGCATCCATATGAAGTAGGGGTGTCCAATCTAACCCGAAAATGGCCAGTAAGGGTTCAGGTTTATGTTTTTGCCCAACTCTATGATACCAGATTCTACTTAAGGTCTTGACTGAAGACTAGGATTAGTCCCTTAGTTGGATCATGAGCATATATGTTTTATTTAACTTTTTCCTCTAAGTCAAACATTGTAACTGCTCTCATTTTTACTGTGGCTTCTGACAATACCTATCATGCCCCTGTACAACATATAGAAATACTGAAACATGTCTATTTTAGCAAATAATCAAATTACATTTAACACGTGAGTGTCTTCAGTCAAGCATCATTTGTGCTTAATTAGTGCCAATTAAATTATCAACTAAGATGTCTGAGGGGGCATAACAAAGAGGCTATAGTGACCTCTAGGTGGCGGAGGACGGAAGTACAATGTGAGAAAACAAGGGGAGACAAACTGGTGTCCCTAATCATATGATTAAATAATGAAGCAATTTTCACAAACCCATCAGACACATTTAACATAAATTGTCCTTGGAAAGACTCGATAATGGTATTCTGACACCTGTACTCCAAACTGGCAACTCACAGTAATTCAGAACAAGACACATCAAATCATAATATTATACAAAAGCATATTTCTTGGTCCAAATAACATTGTAAAATTGTTTTTTTTCTCAGTTTAATCTGGAAAGAAAGAACACATGACATGCAAATTGTTGAGAGAAAATAAATCATATTTACCTCGTACACTTAATGTAGCAGGGCTGCTAACCAGAGAGTGTACAGATGCTCTCCTTGTAAGTTCTCCTCTGCAGGTGTACAGTCCAGCATGTGACTGATCAGCAGAGAGGATTGTGTATGTGTCTCCATTTACACTGCTGGAGTCAGCTTTGTCTGCAGGAAGCTCCCGTCCATCTCTGTACCATTTATACATCCACTCTGTAGAGCTGCCCTGAATTACACACCTCAGAGTCACTGTTTCAGTGGGGAAGACGTCTGTCCATCCAGACTGCACGGTCAGCTGAGCTTGTGGGAGAGCTGAAAGTTTAAAAGAAAGTTTATTGCTGTAAATGGAAGGTTTCACAAGACACCTGCTTTCAAAGATGCATTCTGCTCTTTCAATTGTTATGAAAATAAATCATAATTACCTCGAACACTCAAAGTAGCAGAGCTGCCAATCAGAGAGTGTACAGATGCTCTCCTTGTGAGTTCTCCTCTGCAGGTGTACAGTCCAGCATGTGACTGATCAGCAGAGAGGATTGTGTATGTGTCTCCATTTACACTGCTGGAGTCAGCCTTGTCTACAGGAAGCTCCCGTCCATCTCTATACCATTTATACATCCACTCTGTAGAGCTGCCCTGAATTACACACCTCAGAGTCACTGTTTCTTTGGGGAAGACCTCTGTCCATCCAGACTGCACGGTCAGATGTGTTTGAGGTAATACTGTAAATCAATACAATTTTTAATTATACACTGAACCTATCATGAAACGCTTCTCATAATTTTAGTAAATTATTAATAAATAAATAAAAGCCATATTCTACTAGTGAAATAAACTATTGTAATCATTCTCACCAGATATTTCTAAAGTCAGAGGATCGCTGTAGTCTGAGTAAAAAGGTTTTCTTCCTCTTGCAGCTCTACACCGGTACTCTCCACTGTGGGCCAGAGCAGCAGAGCTGATGGTGAAACTGGACCCATCAGTCCTGCTGCTGTCAGTGTTGGGCACAGTGTGTCTCAGTGTGTCTTTGTACCAGAGATACTCCCAGCCAGCAGGATCGCCCCCAAACCCACAGCTCAGGGTCACTCTCTCTCCTGTGTACAGCTCTCCACTGGGGGGATTCTGGGTAATAACAGGTTTTGGCTGTCCCCCTGATAAAGGTAAAGCATGTGCTCAGTCTCATTTCTTAGCATAAACATTGACAGTCTTCATCACATTCCAGGTCATATGGGTAAGGACTGAAGAAAACCTCCCAAACTCACCAAACACATTTAACACAAGTGATCCATGGAAAGAATGGATCACAAGGTTTTGTCCTCGTTCACCCTGACACAGGTACTCTCCACTGTCTGACTCTCTTACAGAGTGCAGGATGTGCTTTTGTTGGCTTTCAGTACTGTGGGCATAGAGGCTCTCTAATCTTCCCTGGGTGTTTCTGCTCCATGAATATCTCCAGCCAGACCCTTTCCTGATGTCACAAGCTAAGCTAACAGCTTCTCCTGTGAACATCACTGCGGCTGGGGGATCTGTGACTATGACAGCCTGAGGACGATCAGCTGAAATGGAGATCATTGAAGAGATGTTGTTCAAACGTTTTATTTCTCATAATTTGTTGAAGAAAAAAGAAAAACACAGAACCATTATTTGAGGGGAGTAATTTTCATTCACACTACTCACCAGAGACTGTTATGGTATGGATGTTACTGAAAGCTCGCTCATTTCCTTTTACAGCTTCACACTGATACATTCCGCTCTGTCTCTCACTCACAGGACTTAGGACCAACACAGACACAGAGCCGTTACTACTGGAGGCTGAAATTTGTGTTTGACCCCCCTGTCTGTATCTCATCCACACAAAGGTCCATCCCTCAGATTCAATAACCTGACAGGTGAGAGTAATTGTCTCTCCTGGGAACACATCTGGCCATGGAGGATTAGCAGTCAGACGAACAGCAGGACTTGACTGTGCAGCTGAAACAGTTATAAAAGACAGAATCAAACAGTTTTACAATGCAGAGTTTAGTTTAATACATAATATCAATGCACATACCGTATGGTTTCTACTTCTAAATTTAAATTTAAATTAACTATGTTACATTTTCTGAATGCACATTTTTCATAAATGTAACCTAAATATTTCCTCATATTTTTTCATTATTAATATTGCAACAACAAACTTTGAGTCTGCCAGAAACAATGGGTTTTGGAAAGTTGTCATGATCTTTACAAATTCTGGTTTATAATTGCTGTGCGTGTTCCACGAAACAAATGCGTGGTAATTATGTCCCTGTCAAAATATAGATCTTAGGAATTTAATATCTATACCTTTCTGAACACCAAAAAACACCAGTGCTGTTGCATCTGAAACAGGAAGAAAGCAATGTAAATTGAAATATCTGATCCAGTGTGAATAAATGTTAGTATAAAATGATTTTATTTTCACATTAAAAACACAAATCCTTTTTTTGCAAAGTTGGACCGATTTTCATTAAACAATGCTGTATAATGTCCCATTTTTTAGTAGCTAAGTGTTCTTGATAGTATGCAATTTTCACTCACTCCATCTTTCATACAGTATGGTAACTTAATAAGCTCAGACCAGTTCAGCAATTATTGAAGTATGATTGTTCAGACACAAGAGACAGTCATACATTTGAAAATACGTGTTGCAAGTTTTCATAAAGTTAATTGTGAAGATTAAACATCTTTAATAATATTGTTCAGTCGGATTCACAGACAATCACATGCAACCACAATAATACATAGCAGGACTGCAGTACATATGTATATGGAAGCATTGCATGACCTATCATATCGTGATCAGTAAGATTCAAGGCATAATATATAAAATCATAATGTTACTTTAGTCAGTCTTAACCATGCATGTATTCTTTCATTTATTTCACCACGTCTACATATTCACATGAAATGTAGATTTCTTTATTTAACCAGGAAAAACCCCATTGAGATCTAAATTGCTTTTGCAAGGGGGACCTGACATAAAACACAAAGTTATGAAGTTACACAAGACAGTCAAAAAACATCAAATCAGTTACAAACATCAAATGGAGAAAGAGACAGCAGTGCAACAGTAAACACAAAGTTTTACTTACAAATTGGAAAGTGCAGAAATGTGTCATGAGGCTTCATTCTTGCTTTAGACATCAGATAAGTGCATTGCCAACTCTGTGGTCATCACGACTGCCTCTATTATTAGGTCGGACGAAAAGTAGGACGCTTGTGATGGAGAATTTTGAAAAAAACGAACAAAATAAAAAACCATATCCTCTGTCACTCTGCACATGTTTGCCGCTCGGTTGCTTTATGCGACAGTGCCCGACCACACGGCCTTTAATCATTTCACCGCTGCCGTTTTTGAGACCTGCTGCTGGTGTCTCACTGATTGTGCCAACTTAAAAATAAATTAACACGTTACCTGAGCAACCACTTCGGAAAGAGAGCTGTGAGAACGGTTCCTAACTGAGTTTGCAGTCTGTAAAAACAGTGCTAAGTGCTAACAGTGTTTAACATCACTTTTGTGTCAATTTTTGTCGAACAGACTATAGTCACCTTGAACTACATATAAAAATATATGACATTACACTGTTTGACTGTTTCTCTCTCACACACACACACACACACACAAGCACATGCGTGCACACACACACACAAACACAAGCTGCACAAGAAGCTTCTTCTTCCAGCTCATACCAGTGCAAGCCCAGCTCATGCACTGCGATGTGAAAAGAAGCAGTGAATTGGCATACGTATCCTTGAGGAGAGGACATGTTTGAATGCGTGGTCTCGGAATGACTATTAAGAGCAGAGCAATCAAGATGGCTCCTGAAAATAATTGGGACAGGAGAGTAGTACAATGCGTAATAAGCTGGTTTTGTAACCAGGTCCCCGGTTCAATTCCCCGGTAGGACACTGTTACGTCCCAAAAGCCAACCGAAGTTCCAATAACCAGGGACAACAACATAACAAACTAAACAAGGATTCAAAATCTATATACAAAAATAGAAGATTTATTACAAATAATGAGACAACAAAACAGAACACATTGCCATATGTAGGCTGAACAGGATGGTTCAGGCAGAAAACAGACCAGAGCTAGGCTACTCTAATCTAAATGAAACCACAGTTGACTTTCTGGCCTAACCATCTAAAAATGTCTCAAACAAGAAAACTGCCTGACCACCTGCAACCTATAACAGAAAAGTACCAACACAGAAAACTAAACAATAGTGGCAAATTGTAACACACAAAAGAAAGGGAGTAAAAAGCCTGCTTTGAGGATGTGCTCATGTGTTCTATTTAAAAATAATGAAGGTAATGCAAAAATAAAATAAAACAAAGGTAAAGGGTAACGGGTAAGGAACTGGTCTTCCAACCTGAATGTCACAGGTTTGATTCTTGGGTAGGACACTGCCGTGGCACCCTTGAGCAAAGTATTTAACCTCCATTGCTTCAGTGTATATCCAGCTGTATAATTGGATGTAAATGCTACCGTATACAGAAAAGCTGTGTACGTTGCTCTGGATAAGAGCATCTGCTGAATGCCTGTAATATTATATGTAATGCATTCATATCATCTGGAGCAGAGTTGTGCTGGTTTTCCTGTTATTGCCTTTGAAATTTTGTCATTGTAGCATCTTTCTATTTGGAAGCACACATATCACCTTGCCTGTAGGGTGCAATACGGTTTTACTGGTATCTGTTTAATATGAGTCTCTACTCTAGTTATATATATATATATATATATATAAGCTCCATAATGATCTATAACAAAGACATTTGTTTCTTAACTTGTCTCTGTACTCCACAATTTAACAATTTAACAATTCACGTGTGGTTAAAGTACAGATTCTCAGCTTTTATTGCTATTACTATGTATACTTTTATACATTTTGTTTTCACCATCTAAAAAATATATCCCTTCTTATAAATAATAAAGCTTGGGACAAATGGCATCTAATTAGTCAGGTGTGTTCAATTGCTTCCAGAAGTGCAGGTATAAGAGAACTTTCAGTATCTACAGTGAGCACCATAATTCATTGGTCAGTGACATAGCTTTTGTTATTTTGGTTCTGTACTCTAGCACTTTGAGTTTGAAAGGATACATTGACAATGAAGTTGAAGTGCAGACTGTCAGCTTTAATTTGAGGGTATTTTCATCCATTCACCTTTTGTACATGGTCCCCCCATTTTAAGGTACTACAAGTATTTGTTGAATTGGCTTCACAGATGTGTTTCGTTAGGCAGGTGTATTCATTTGTGTCGTTAGTGAATGCAGAAGAGAGCTGTTGATGTCTAGTCTTGATTCTAGACTTTGCAATTGCCTTTGGAGATTGTTGTTGGGATGTGACAACATGAGGAAGACAGCAGTGTCGATGCAAATTAAGCTGGCCGTCATAAGGCTCAGAAATGAAAATCAACCAATCAGGAACATTGCAAAAACCCTGGGCGTGCCCAAGTCAACAGTTTGGTTCATCATTAACAAGAAAAAAACGACTGGTGAACTCAATTATGTCAAAAGACCACTGTAGTGGATGACCGGAGAACACTATCTATGGTGAAGAAAACCCCCCTGACAACAGCCCAACAGATCAAAACACTCTCCAGGATGCAGGTGTAGATGTGTCAAAGCCTATTATACATAGAAGACTACACCAGCAGGACTACAGAGGGTACACTACCAGATGCAAACCACCGATAAGCCTGAAGAACAGAAAGGCGAGATTACAGTTTGCTAAAAAGCACCTAAAAGAGCCCCAAGATTTCTGGAACAAAGTCTTGTTGACAGATGAGACAAAGATTAACATTTACCAGAGTGATGGAAAGAGGAAAGTGTGGAGAAAAAAGGAAATGCCCATGATCCAAAGCATACCACCTCATCCGTGAAACATGGTGGAGGGGGTGTTATGGCTTGGGCCTGTATGGCTGCCAGTGGAACGGGCTCACTTGTCTTCATCGATGATGTGACTGCAGACAGAAGTAGAACAATGAATTCTGATGTCTACAGAAACATTTTATCTGCTCAGATAAAACCAAATGCCTCCAAACTCATTGGACGGCACTTCACTTTTCACATGCAGCATAGGTCCTGTAACCTGTGGCTTTGGATAGAAGTGTCTGCTAAATAAATGTAATGTAATGTAGTGTAAGCTATGTCTTTTCTCTGCTGAAAGGTCGCCTCACCACAGTAAGACAACAACGCCATTGATGGCTGTAGAAGTGAAACTGATGTGGCTGTCACAGGGCTCTTCCAGATCCCACAGTTCCAGTACATTTCCTGTTTTTTTAGTGAGAATTGATGGTTTTTTTGACAAATAGCATTTACTTCATTGCATGCTTCCCACTGTTTTAGCTGGTAAAATCTCTCGCACACTTGCAGTGTAGGCCCCACAGTTGCTAGTTTGAACCTTGATCTTGGTTATACAATCAGCCAACTATGAGGAGTCAACAACTTTCATACTTCAGTTATATTAAAAAGCGAGAAAAAGCTTCTCTGTTAGTTTGAATATAAGCAGCAGGGCACTGGGTAACAATAGCAGTGCTGTGAGATAACAGATAATCATGGCTGCCTCTCAAAAACGCATTACTGTCAAAACAGCAACGATTAAAAAGCAGCTATAACCAACACTTGGTCTTAGAACTTGTACATTGTACCATTTACAGAAAGGTGAAATCAATAACTAAAATTTAAAGATGAAAGTTTCAGGTGTGGAGGATAATTCATCTCAGAATTAAATCTGAAATAGAAAAAGGATTTTTTTTTGTGGTCTTAGGAATTAAAATTTCTCTTTCACACTGCTTAGAATAAAAAGGGAGCAGCTTGGTTCTTAATTTTCCAAAAAATCAAGACACCCACAATATTGATTGATTTGACACATGGCCACTATGGAACTCTTTGCATTCTTAAAATGTCTTGCTGCAGCCAACCATTGGTCAGCCTCAGTACCAATCACATACACACATCACTACATGTTCTCATACTCAACCAATCACATACACACATCACTACATGTTCTCATACTCAACATATCACATACGGACCTCACAAATAGAGCACCTTTTTAAACCTACAGTCAGACCTCTCCAGTGCTGCTCATTGCCCATGCTGCTTTTGCATGCTCCACTTGCTGCTTCTCACAGAAATGCTGGCCACCCTCCATCACCCAGCTTACACCTGTTGATTGGATCTGCTTCTAGGTACTTGGGGGGCGGGGGCGGGGGTTGACATTCCTCCTGTTAGTGGGGGAGGTGTATCGTGCTCCCTGTCTAATAGGTTAGTGCACGCTGGTACATGCACAGAAGTACCTAAAGCAGATGCATTCAGCGCCAAACCAAAAATAATTACATTTCATATTCATTAAAATATGTTTTATAAATGTGTGAGTTATAATGATTGAAATCTAATTAACTGCAAAATTATTAATATTGTGGTTGTGCATTCACTCAATCCCCTAATTCCATAGAAAAACTCAATAAAACAACCAGCAGAGATTTATTATACACTCCGCACTGTTGTGTTTACAAGCACCAATCACACACAACAGTAGATCACAGAGTATACCTGTTCTAACTCAACAACACAAACCTAATAACCACAGCATCGTACAAAGTAAAGGTTTTACACCTAAAGCACAATATTGTGAAGAACTTATTTAAAGTCATTGCACCCATTTTAAATGAATTTCTGCATTTTTCTAAGAGGCCCGAAGAGACCACAACTACATGCAGGCACTGCATTTGTTTCAGCTGTTTCACTGCTGTGCCTGTTGCATTTCCTCTTTGCAAAGGGTTGTGGAAACTGAGGTGAACGAAAACGTCCTCGTGGTTTCTAGTGGGGCATTTGCACAGTATTAGTAATCAGGATGAAGCTGGACACCATGTTCTTTCTGCTTTCTAAGTAGAAGAATTTTAATAAACAATTTCAAGCAATAATTATCTGGTAACATATGAATTATGATTACAATGCATAATACGTATAGTATGTGAGACATTACAAAAACAGCTATGTTGTGGAAAATCTGAATAAATGTATAATTCCTGTTATGGGCAGAAGTGTTGCTGAGTATTATTGTGACTGCTAATCTGTAAATCTGACTGCACAATACTTGGTACACTGGAAGTGGCATAGTTCTTCACAATTAAATGTATGAAAACATGCAACACATACTTTCAAACGTGTGACTGTCTCTTGTGTCTGAACAATCACACTTAAATAATCACTGAACTGGTGTGAGCTTATAAAGTTACCATACAGCATGAAAGATAGAGTGAGTGAAAATAACACTATCAAGAACATTTAGCTACTGAAAAATTGGACAACATTATATAGCAAAAAAGGATTGGTGTTTTTAATGTGAAAATACACTCTCAGAAAAAAGGGTTCAAAAAGGGTCTTCTACGTCTCCATGGAGGGACCCTGACTAGTTCAAGGGTTCTTTGTCACGCAAAATGGTTCAATCTGGGAGCTTTCACATTTTTCACACCAACCATAGAGGGTTCCATAAAACCTAAAAATGGTTCCCCTATGAAGACAAGCCAAAGGACCATTTTTACTGAGAGTGTAATAAAACCATTGTATACTAACATTCATTCACACTGGATCAGACATCTACTTTTCTTTCTTCCTGTTTCAGATGCCACAGCATTGGTGGTTTTTAGTGTACACAAAGGTATAGATATTAAGTTCCTCAGATCTATGTTTTGACAGGGACATAATAACCATGCATTTGATTTGTGGAACATGCAAAGCATTTATAAACCAGAATTCATAAAGATCATGACAACTCTCCAAAACCCATTCTTTCTGACAGACTCAAAGTTGTTTAGGATACATATAGGGAAAATTTACATTTCGGAAATGTAATGTAGTTCATTTAAATTTAAATTTAGAAAGTGAATGCATATGTTTCATTGATACAACGTATCAAACCGAACTTTGCACTGTAAAACTGTTTGATTCTGTTTTTTATAACTCTTTCAGCTGCACAGTCAAGTCCTGCTGTTCGTCTGACTGGTAATCCTCCATGGCCAGATGTGTTCCCAGGGGAGACAATTACTCTCAGCTGTCAGGGTATTAAATCTGAGGGATGGACATTAGTGTGGACCAGACACAAAAAGGGGGCTCCAACACAACTTACAGCCTCCAGTAGTAACGGCTCTGTGTCTGTGTTGGTCCTAAGTGCTGTGGAAGAGAGACAGAGCGGAAAGTATCAGTGTGAAGCTGTAAAAGGAAATGAGCGAGCTTTCAGTAACATCCATACCATAACAGTCTCTGGTGAGTAGTGTAATTGAAAATGACTCCCCTCAAATAGTGGTTATTTTTTTGCTTCAAAAATTATATTAAGTAAAGCGTTATGACAACATCTCTTCAATGATCTCAATTTCAGCTGATCGTCCTCAGGCTGTCATATTCACAGATCCCCCAGCCTCAGTGATGTTCACAGGAGAAGCTGTTAGCTTAGCTTGTGACATCAGGAAACGGTCTGGCTGGAGATTTTCATGGAGCAGAAACACCCAGGGAAGATTAGAGAGCCTCTATGCCCGCAGTACTGAAAGCCAACAAAAGCACATCCTGCACTCTGTAAGAGAGTCAGACAGTGGAGAGTACCTGTGTCAGGGTGAACGAGGACAAAACCCTGTGATCCAGTCATTCCCTGGATCACTTGTGTTAAATGTGTTTGGTGAGTTTGGGAGGTTTTCTTTAGTCTTTTCCCATATGATCTGGAATGTGATGAAGACCATTGGTATTTATGAATGCTAAGAAATGACACTGAGCACATGCTTTACCTTTATCAGGGAGAAAGCCAAAGCCTGTTATTACCCAGAATCCCCACAGTGGAGAGCTGTACACAGGAGAGAGAGTCACCCTGAGCTGTGGGATTGGGGGAGATCCTGCTGGCTGGGAGTATCTCTGGTACAAAGACCCACTGAGACACACTGTGCCCAACACTGACAACAGCCGGACTGATGGGTCCAGTTTCACCATCAGCTCTGCTGCTCTGGCCCACAGTGGAGAGTACCGCTGTAGAGCTGCAAGAGGAACAAAACCTGATCGTACAGTCTGGATGGACAGAGGTCTTCCCCAATGAAACAGTGACTCTGAGGTGTGTAATTCAGGGCAGCTCTGCAGAGTGGAAGTATAAATGGTACAGAGATGGACGGGAGCTTCCTGTAGACAAGGCTAACTCGAGCAGTGTAAATGGAGACATATACACAATCCTCTCTGCTGATCAGTCACATGCTGGACTGTACACCTGCAGAGGAGAACTTACAAGGAGAGCATCTGTGCACTCTCTGATTGGCAGCTCTGCTACGTTGACTGTACGAGGTAAAAATGATTTATTTTGCATGTCCACAGTAAACTGATACATTTCAACTGCAAACTCTTTGCCACTATTTACAATTTTGTGTGTGCCAGGCTTGCACTGCCTTACATTAACCGAGTAAATACTGTTCCCTTTACTGAGATTTTGAATAAAACCATTTGGCAGTTATTGGTGCCATAATTGAGTTAAGAGGAGTGAGAGAGAGCTGCCAATCAGCTGCCTCTCATTCATAATGGGAATATAATGAGCAGGGATAAATATGCAAATTAATGCACTTAAGACACTGAAATATTACATTACATTACAGGCATTTGGCAGACGCTCTTATCCAGAGCGACGTACAACAAAGTGTGATAATATGCAGATTAATTCATGATGTCATATAACTACTGTCTGTGATAAATCTGAAGCCCAGTCGTTATTTTTTATGAGAACGTGCTGGACCCACAGAATCACAGCCTTACTCCTCACTGCAGGGCTGTGTGGTGCCAGTTGATAGGATGAATAAATTGCTGCTTATTATCGTTGTTACCCGGTAACACAATTTAGAGCCTGTTATTAGAGTTATTAGGCCTGAAACAAAATGAGAGAGTAATTTTATAAAAATAATTAAAACAACCTTAAACAGTATTAGGCATACAATTCCTAGATAATTGTTCCGTTCATGAGTTGACTCGCAAGCTCCTATTGGTTATAAAGCCTGCCCGATTACTCACTTTGATGTCTACCAGCAACTTGGTTCTGATATATTACAACTGGAGTACAGCACACTACATACATCTATTAAGAAGGCAACAAATTCCATCAGCTGTCCACCAATGTGAAGAGGAATTCCCTTTTTTTGCTATCATATGCCACGATAGGGAGAGAGACCATTCACTCCAACTACAGTAACTTTCTGCCATTAATCATGCAATGTAAGGCCTAGTGGATTATAGATTCAATGACCTATATCTGTTTTCCCATGTAACACGTTGAGTTGGATGATAAGCAATGTATGATCTTGCAGCTTTGCCTCAGGCAGTAGTGACCCTGGATGAAGGATGGATGGGGGTCTTCATCACTAAAGGCACTCTAGCAATGAGGTGTGAGCTTCAGGGCTTTACTTCTGCTGACTGGAACTACACATGGTACAGCGACGGAACACAGATCTCACTAAACCACACTGGAGAGAGGCACACAGTGGGATTCTGGGATAGCTCCTCTGATGGTGAATATAGATGTAGTGGGAACAGGACAGACAGACCGTACTACTCCCTCATCAGTGAAGGCTTCATGCCAAGCAATATCAGTAAGTTCAATTTATAATTGAGGCCACAGACAAGTGAAGGGTTAAATCCATTGTAACCTTGTGTAGATCCTCACTTTTTATTTTCTAATATTAGTTGACTTCTTCATTTAAGATATAAAATATAAAGGAGAAATGTAAATGCAATGTTTTAAACTTTGTATTATTTGTGTTCATTCCCATGCTCAATCCAAATGACTATACGTATATTTACAATCAAGGCATACATAAAAAAAGGGAAAATATACACAGTGCCCTCCAAAATTAGTCATGCCCTTGCTTGATAAAGATGAACAAAGAAAGCATGCTCAAAATTAGATAATTTTATCAAGACAGTAAGAGATGTGTGTCACAATATTCACACCCATTCTCAATACTCAGCACCCCCTCTGTATTGAGTTGTCTTACATAGCGTTTCATGAGATTGGGGACCACATGGGAAGGGTCACTGACTATTGAATTTTTCCAGGTCTTTCTGGACTTTTGGTCTGAGCTTGAAGCCGGTCCTCCTGCCAAACTCTGATTGGAACCGGGTGTTTTTCTCTGGGCAATTCTATTATTATAAAATTGTATAATTCTTCCATTTATTGAGCACACAGTATAGCGCATTATCTGCATTGTTTATGCAGCATTTCTCATCTTCATCAGGGGTGTGTGAACAAATTTGGATGGCACTGTATGTAAATGCACAAATTTGAAATATTCAATATGACAAATGCAGCAAAGCAAATTATTCTAAATAATTTCTCCTAACAAAAATAAATTGCACAATTTTGTAATATTTGCCATGAAATTGGAATCGTTTAAATGATTTCAAAACTTTTGAAAGATTATATTTTTATCTCACAAAGCCTTCCTCTTTTACCTCCACTGCAGGGCTGTACTTTATTGTGGCTCTTACTGGTTCTGTCATAATTTTCATAACCCTGGTCGTACTGGCAGTCCAATGCTCTAAGAAATGCAGGACATCAGGTGTGTAGTAGCACTCATTGAACATGTCCATACATTACGCTATTATTTATACATTACACTTAGATTAAAGCTTTCTAATAATAGTATCAACATTGCAAATAAATTATAAAAGCACATGAATTCAGAAGTATAACATCACCCATTAAACAGACAAGTGCTCGTGGAATTAAATTTAATTGTTATAGTTTCTTGACCATTATATTATTGTATTCAGTTCATTCCTCTATTTATGTATTTATTGATCCAGGTGAGTAGTATGGAACACAGAGAGTGCCACAATGATAAATAAATTAATCAACAAATAAATAAATGTGGAAAATAAAAATAAATAAAACAATCTAAAAATAAATAGTCTAAAAGTACATAAATATATCTGGAAAATAATATAGTAATGTAAATTTATGTGCAAAAATGTGTAAAAAATGTAAGTATATTTTTCTTTAATTTCGAGTAATTTTCAGATTTTCACATTTATTTATTCATTTATTTTCATATATATTTCCCTATTTGTTTCTGCTTTTTTTGATGAGCACAATCTGTCAATCAACTTGCCTTGGTTCGCCCACCAAGTGTGAAGTTCCGCCCTTCCATGGGATCAGAACAACAGACAACATTTCTCATTGTGAGCAAGTACTTTAATGGAGAAGTCAGTTTCTCAAACATTGAAAGAAATGTTGGACATAGATGAATACATGTATTCCAAAAAAAAAAGAAAATGAGTAGAGAAATATGTATGAAAATAAAATAATAAATAAACATGAAAATAAACTTATCCATCCACTATCTAACATATCTAACCGCTAATTCCTGGTTTGCGTAATGGGGAGTGCTGGAGCCTATCCCAGCATGCATTGGACGAGAAGCAGGAATTCACCCTGGACTGGTCGCTAGTCCATCAGAGGGCACACACACCACTCGTACACTCACACACTCATAGTGAAAATGAATTAGAAAATTAATTTAAAAAATAATTAAAGAAAAATTGCACATACATTTATATTTCTTCATTAATTTCCTGATTTATTGATGTATTTTTATATTATTTATTTCCAATTATTCTACGTTGACAATTCTCTGTGTTATTGCATGTTTGCCATTGTTTATGTTTGTGAAAAGGCCGAATTAAAAGTCAGCCGGATGGAGGCGAGTTTTACTCCAGGGTAAATGCAGACTACATCAGCGCAGGTGAGGACCGGTCTTTCTGAGTTCTCGTCCGGTCACACTGTGTGCCACGTGTGAGTTGAATCTTCACCTTTCTCTGCTCTCTTCTCCAGATGGATTACCAGCCAATGCTGTGTATGAGGAAATAGACCCTGCCACAGAAACAGAAGGTCAGGACAGAAACCGGTGACCGACAAGTACTAAACTAAAAAGCCACGATACTTTCACAAACTGTCAGACGTTGCGTCCATTTAAACATCACATGCTCTGTGGAGCTCAAACTCAGTAGGTTCTTCCTTTAATCCCTTTGCTTTATTGACAACAGGTTCTGAAGTAGTTGGGAAGCACAGTTTCTATTCAGCCGTTCAGTTAAAACCATTAAACTAAGGTAAGTTTATAATTAACTCTAAGTGATTTTTCATCATCACTCTCCGTGAGTGACTTGTTTAAAGTGTTTTTTTTTCTGTTGCAGGTGTGTTGTCAATATTGTATAAGTTAAAGTGCAACAATTATTGATATTATGTTGTGATCACGCATTCAAAAAAATGATTTGCATAATCCTTGCATTGCAGGTCCTACTGCATAATTGGACACAGGGATCCATATTCACTCAGTCTTACCTCCATATGTGAGGGAATATATTCTCACTATAGGTATATGCCACTATATCCTACTATATTTTTTCATATCATATGTATTTTAAGGTCACTATGTTGCACATTAAATAATGATATGCAGTTGAACCACTATTTTCTCTCTTTTTATAGTTCATAGTATCCTGTAAATATGACTCCAGAACTCAATAGTGTTGGAACACCTGTGTTGTGAAAATTGTTTTGAAGTTGATGACTTATGAAATGCTAAAAAGTCTACATCTGCACTTATATTTCATTGTCCAGTTTAATTCAGATACTGTAAAAATGAGTTAATACATGAATTAATCTCCCGATAATCGATTCATTAGACCGTGTTACTGCGTTAGAAGTTCTCAAGTCCTGGGTAAATCTGTGTGAAAACAGAATGGTCACTCCCAGGCCTGGATTAATGCACAGGGTCACCCAGGCAGTAGTAAAGGTTGTCCTAGTCCCGAGGCCCATGTCATCTTAATTCGGCCCTGGATGCACCCTGTTGATCAACAGGACCTGGGTTGAGAACCCCTAATTTAAGGTAATCAAACCTTTTGTAATTCTGTAATTTTGTCAATGTTTAAGAGTTGGCATTTGCTAACTAGTATTCTTTTCATGTATTTAGAGATACGGTTAAATGAAATAGCATTGGGACAGTGGCACACTTTTTGTCATTTTGTCTCTGTACTCCAGCACAATAAAAATATGTAAATATGATGATAAAGTGCAGATTGTGTTTATTTGAAGGCATTTACATCCATATTGGGTGATTAGGAACCGAAAGGTCACAGGTTTGATTCCCAGGTAGGACACTGCTGTTACAGGGTACTTGCTCTTCAGTATAACCTGCATTCCTTCAGTACATATTCAGCTGTATAAATGGATGCAATGTAAAAAAAAATGCAATGTCAAAAGTTGTCTGGATAAGAGGGTCTGCTAAATGCCTGTAAAGCAACATTCCACAAGTTTAGATTCGTAATCAAACAATTCACATGGTTAAAGTGCTTATTCTCAGCTTTGATTTAACCGTGTAGATCACACAGCACTTTTTATACATTACCCCCCTCGTCCTGATGTTTTCTCATCTTTAATCTCATCACCTGATTCGTCATTTCGTTTGGTTGCTATCCCACCTTTACGTTTCCATTTATATTCATGTGTGCATCAGGGCAATGATTGGGTGACGGCCTGCCTGTTGCCGTAATTCCCTGATTATAACTTGTAATAATTCCATCTAATCACCATAAGACAAGAACTGCAGGCCCTTTGTGTACCTTTGAGATGGGCCTTTGGATGAAGGCGAGGCCCTTTTTGAGGAGTTGGGGCCCTTTGGATGAAGGCGAGGCCTTTTTGAGGGAGTTGGGGCCCTTGGATGAAGGCGAGGCCCTTTTTGAGGGAGTTGGGGCCCTTTGGATGAAGGCAAGGCCCTTTTTGAGGGAGTTGGGGCCCTTTGGATGAAGGCGAGGCCCTTTTTGAGGGAGTTGGGGCCCTTTGGATGAAGGCGAGGCCCTTTTTGAGGGAGTTGGGGCCCTACTTGCAGGGTGTACACTGCGTATAAGACAGACTGGTCTCATTATAAAAGCCTGCATCCTTCTAGTCTGGAATATGTGGTTATTCATGTGGGATCTGCATTTGGACATTCTTACCCTACCATTTAATTTGCCCTTCCCCATCTGGAGGATGTAGCATCAATTATGAACATATGAAAAATCATAACGTGTTTCACACAGGAGCACCCCTATTGAGCTTGTTCTCACACACATCAGTAGTCGCACCGTATGAAAGGGGAAGAGAAAAGACATGGAAACCAGAGTAAAATGACCTCAGGGACGACGGAGTCATAGCCAAACATGCTGCTGGCTCCGCTGCTGGTCCACTTATCACCACGCTTATCTGCACTTTCCCAAACGCGTGAGGTTTGTGGCGCAAACACGACTGGCAATTCCAAACTGGGCGAAGAAAGCCTGAAAAAAAAAAACAGAAATAATTTCAGACCCAATAAACATGGTGAAGTGAGAGAACAGCAACAAACTGCTCTGATTTATCAATGGAGTGCTGGGTAACAGTGAGAATCTGCTCACCCAGCAGCCTTCCAGGACCAGGGTAGAGGGACAACTTTAGAGCTGGACAGAAGAGTGGGGAATTACTGCAACACCAGCCACCAGCCAAATGCCGGTGCGGTTCATCTGTGGCTGGTAAGTCGGTCCACTCTACCAGCCACTTTGGCAGGGAACCAACCCATCACTCGGAGGTCCTGCCCTATTCTAAACTGGTATGAAGGGGAAACTTGCTGGGGGATTTTGCAGTGGGTCAGCCACTGAGGACGGCGGACGAAGAAGTTAGTTTCCTGCCCCGGTGGATGTTTCGCATTTAGGTCTCATGTCCACAGTTCAGCACAAAGGGACGGGCAGTATTTCAATTACAGATTTCAAATGCTTTTGAACATTATGCAATTTGTATTCTTTATGTGACGGGAAAATCTGTGCACTGAGACAGAGGGAGGAGAATGAGACTGTGGACCGATGGTAAATCCGCACACTTCCAAATGTCCCTACACAAACTTCTACATTTAAAACACATCCTTCATTTCACACAAAAATGCTACAGTACACTGTAACTGAAATAATGCACCATTAAATTCAGAAAGTGAACTGTCCCTTCAATATCCAGCAGTTTAGAATTCTGGTTCCTGGTGCACCCTAGTGGTAAAAATGAGCAACTACACAGATATGCTCTGTTCAACTGTACAGCAGGCATTCTCTATAAATTATTTTTAAAATATTATTAAAATATTGGTTGGTGGTGACCAAATAAGGAATACACCAGACAAGTCAAAATTTGATTTCCAAAACAATTTGGCACTGCATTACAACTGGAAACTTTGACAACCTTGTTCAAGGAGAGACTGAGGTACAGACACAAAACCTTTTCCTTTAATAAAACTTATTGACATTGCAGAACAAACTTTATAAAATAATATGACATAGTTGTTCCTTATGAAGAATGGGGATACACCTCAGGTGCATTACTTACCTTAGTTGTATAGTAAGTTTGCATTAGGTTGCTAGTTGGATTATTGCTACATTTGAACATAATAACATAACATAACTTGAACATAAGAAAGTAGAGATAAGTAGCCAACTAGTGTAAAATAACATGACGCCATGGGTTGGTTTTTTTCCTGTCCTCCCCAATTTTTTGAGTCACCAGCCACCACTGATGTATTCTTCATTTATTGGCTGGACCGCAACAGGGGGGCCAGCCCTACAAATGCGAATGTCTGTGACTGAGTGAGTGACTGAGTGAGTGATGAAGTTACACCATTGTTCGGCCAGATCACGTGTGTTAGGTCTGTATGTATATGGAAGCATTGCATGACCTATCATATCATGATCAGTAAGAGTCAAGGCATAATATATAAAATCATAATAATGTCACTTTAGTCAGTCTTAACCATACATGTATTCTTTCATTTATTTCACAACTTCTGCATATTCACATGAAATATAGATTTCTTTATTTAACCAGGAAAAACCCTTTGAGATCGAAATCTCTTTTGCAAGGGGGACCTGACATAAAACACAAAGTTATGAAGTTACACAAGACAATAGATAAACATCAAATCAGTTACAAACATCAAATGGAGAAAGAGACAGCAGTACAACAGTAAACAAAAAGATTACTTACAAATTGGAAATCACAGAAATGTGTCATGAGGCTTCATTCTCGCATTAGACATCAGATAACTGCATTGCCTACTCTGTGGTAATTGCAACTGCCTCTATTATAAGGTATTGGGCGAAAAGTAGACGCTTGTGATGGAGAATTTTGAAAAAAAAAAATGAACAAAAAAAAACCCATGTCCTCTGTCACTCTGCACACGTTTTCCGCTTGGTTGCTTTATGCGACAGTGCCCGACCACACAGCCTTTAATCGTTTCAGCGCAGCCTTTGAGATCTGCTGCTGGTGTATCTCACTGATAGTGCCAGCTTAAAAATAGATTAGCACGTTACCAGAGCAACCACTCCGGAAAGAGAGCTGTGAGAACAATCCCTAACACCGTTTGTAGTCTGTAAAAACAGTGCTAAGTGTTTAACATCACATTTGTGTCAATTATTGTTGAACAGTCTATAGTCACCTTGAACTACATATAAAAATATATTACATTACACTGTTTGACTGTCTCACACACACACACAAGCACATGCACACACACACACACCCATTCTCGTGCACAATGACTGAATGCGACACGTTCACGTACAACAACAATGCTGCGTATGATATCGCAAAAACTAAATCTAAGCTAAAGAAACGACTACAATATAACAAGATAAAAATATATTCGAAGCGCTATTTGTTTCGGCTGTTAATTTGTTTATTCATAGAATGTTACAGTGAATACGTCTTTTTGTAGGCCAACTCGGACGTTTCTTCCGCCATGGGTTCCCTCGGCAGATTGCCAATGCATTTTTCCAATAGGGGTTTAGTTTTCTTCCGAAAATAAGACCTATGGTTAATCTATGGCTAAAACAGTTTCACGTTTTGTTTTACGAGTTCTATGGGTTCGCCGCTCACTCACGCTTAGCGTTCGACGCTCAGCGTGCATGCGAGCTAGTAAAACCAGAGTGGTTATTGCAAAAATGTGACCGCTCTTGTAGTTTCAATATAGAAACTTAGCCTACTTTTCAAAAGCACATGACAGCTTAGACATCCACGGTTGACAAACAATCGTGAAGCTCATTTAGGCTTACGTTCACCACAAACCTTACTTTCGGCAGAAAACTAAATCCCCACGGGAAAAATGCATTGGAAATCTGATGAGAACCCAATGCCAACTTACTTCCGGGTTTTAGGACTACAAACTGTAACACTATTGCAAAAACAATCTAAAATAAAGAAACCACTACGATACAGCATGATAAAAATATATTTGAATCATAGCGTAGTTTGTTAGTTTATATTTAGTCATGGTTTGTTTCGGCTGTTAATTAGTTTATTTATAGAGTGTTTCAGTGAAGACGTCTTTTTGTACACCAACTCGGACGTTTCTTCTGCCATCGGTTCCCTCGGCAAATTTCCTATGCATTTATCCCAGACGGATTACGTTTATTTAGTGCACTTGTTATCAGTGGACTTTCTGTGAGTTCTGATCAAGCATACCTTGCTCGTTGATGTATACACACACACACACACACATATATATATATATGCCAAATTACAGATGATGGTGAACGTAGGCTACTTTTCAAAATATGCTAAAAAAATTATAGCTGTATCATATCCTATTTTCTGTGAGGTAAAAATGTGACGTGACACATTTGGCTTTTGAGGGACCAGGAAATAGGGGACATTCGTTTCAGGGAGTAAAGGTTTTGGGGGGAAAAAATCATTGTGGAAGCACGCGAGTGGTGACACGATGTCCGGTTAGGCTAGGCTTTGCAGTTGCTATTATGTATAACTCCACAATTTTTTAAAAACGTAGTATTAACCTTTAGGCTACTTGAGAGAACAATAAATGTAACTATTACATAGCCTACAATCAAAAATGATTTCTCAAATGTGAAAAGTGTCTTGTGATGTGTTCGTGTGGTGTATGCTGTTATTCCGTTGAGTAAACTAGTAATAAAAATCTTTTTTTTTAAACAGTAAACTAAATAGGAAAAAAAAGAATAAAAATGTAGAAAAAAGTATAAGCAAGAGCGAGAGATTGCTGCGTAACTAAAAGTAATACAAGGCATACTTTGTAGCGTAACGAATTACGGCTAAGCAAAATACTTGTATTATTTTTGAGTCGGCTAACATAACATAATACTATTATGTGCCGGACAAATAGAACATTTTATCTCTCCCTGGAGAGATATCAACTTTCAAACATTCACACGTAGCACAAGTGAACCATTCTCAAGTGGGACATTCACATGTCAATCTAAGGGTAAGGGTAAGACCACTGATCTGTATGGGACATTCAACGCTCACCCCTCCCCCACCCGAGAACACAGAAAACTTCAGATGCTTTAGCGAAGCATGGCACAGCATGGTTATGCTGACCGTAATTTTTCACTTACTTAGAAACGAAAGCACATATTCATGCATGCACGTATAAAGATGAGACGGCATCTTGAGCAATGTGCTATCGACCAAACTTGCAATGTCAAATCACATGATGGCAAAGGCAGCTAAGCTTACAAACTCCGCGGCATATAGGCGACCAGCAGCTCTTTAGTTTGTTGGTCAGTTGGTCCACAAAAGTGTCCTCCTGTGGATGCATGCGCGGTCGCAGCTATTGCGGATTTGGGCTTGTTATTACTGATGTTTTATGTTTACTATTAACATTTAGCCTACTAATGTTTTATATTGATTTTCTTGTTTATTGATTTGATATCAATAAATACCTTTGCTTATCCATAGATTGAATGGAAATTTTTAAATATTGTTTTCACAGTTGAAAATGTAGGTTTTGAAAATATAAGTTAGGTCGATTGAGGTGAAGTCTCCAATCGTCATCACTGGTGTCGTGAAGAGGAAGAAAATCACACCTCTCTGCGAAGCTGAACATTCACACCTACTGAGTTTGACTCGGGGCCATAGAGAAAAAACTATCAGCTCTGGTTTCGCTAAAGGCAGCTAAAGAATTCAGTATTCTGGTGCTGGGGGAGGGGTGAGGGGCGATTCAATAGATGAGCGTGAACGATCGTGCGTGAATAGCTGGTAGTTTTTTTGAAGCTATTATCATGAGTAGGCCTTTTAGGCCTACTGAGTAGTAAAAAGATACATGCCCAAAACAAAGATACAAGTGTCACATTTTTACTTGTTTTTTAAGTTTTACTTATTTCTAGTCAGGTTCGGACCTTGTTTCATATTCAAAAATTAGAGCCTTGCACGTTAGGAACTGTGTTAGAAGACTGCTCACGCTGTCTGCGTAGATGCAACAGCACATGCATAAACTATCGGGATGCGTTGCGTGGGAATATAGGCGTCTCTGTGCTTTACCATGTCCACGCAACCATTGATAGGGTTTATGGAGTTTATGAAACTAATTGCCCACATAATTACTATTCCACTTTCAGCAATACATTTACAGTTACCAATCGGGAGAAACAGGTCGCTACCACTAATGTTACTAATGATCGGCACATGTAATGAACAATTTTCTTACACTATCATAGGATTGTCAGCCCAAGCAAGAATCACGTCAAATAACCAGGAATAAATGTATCATTATTTATATTATTTTAAAATATTTTAAATATTGCGTGTGTGCGCTGAAGCGATAATCAGTTTTGAAATCCCACTTGGTTGCTAAGGTCTTATGTACAGTGCGGTATTATTCAGTGTTACGAATGAGTGTTTTTTGTAATTACGATGAATAAGAGACTTCTTTGGATTTCCAGAGACTTCTTCTGGATCCCCAGTCGAATAGTCACAGCTAGCTAGGCTATGACCTGCTTGCCTGTATAGCCTACATGTTTTCTGGTCACCGGAAAAAACTCGTTTGAACAACAGGATTCTTGCATGTATATATTTGCCATGGTCTTATGTACATTGTGGTATTATTCAGTGTTACGAATGGGTGTTTTTTGTAATTAGCCTACGATGAATAAGAGACTTTGGATTTCGAATCCCCAGTCGAATAGTCACAGCCAGCGATGACCTGCTTGCTATGAGTGTAGCCTAGCCTACATGTTTTCTGGTCACCGGAAAAAAACTCGTTTGAACGACAATATTTTTTACATGTATTTTTATAAAACAGAAAAATTCGCACGGGTGATGATGCGTTTCCCTCCAACGACAGTGATCAGTGATCACATGCGGAGGGAAGCGGCTAATTTTAAAAATCGTATTACAGTTATATTCTGGCAAATTGGCGATTTATATGTTGTTAGCCTATTTGATTATTAGCATTTATGATATTATGCATGAAGAATAAACTGTCAAATTTGTTTTTTGAAAAACAGGTTTGACCTCCCTACAATCTGTTTATTGTTAGCTTTTCATGACTCATTCTCTTCATACAGACATACTGTTTATTCTAAATACATTTATATTGCAACAATGTGTTGACTAGAATGCCGAGCCGTAACTAAAACATAACTTTGATACTCTGACAGTCTAAAATCTCGCAAATATTTCATTAGGACAATGGGCTGGCAACCTTTGTCAGCTCGTGTCTAATAAGCGCCATCTAGCGAACAATGCGAATATTTCCAGTTTGAAGGCTAATGTGCCATTTGACCCTGGCCGCGTGAAAAGTTATTTGAATGCCAGGAAATGGTCCGGCGCTCCTGGTGTTAAGAGCAGAGCAATCAAGATGGCTCCTGAAAATAATTGGGGCAGCAGAGTAGTACAATGGGTAAGAAGCTGGTCTTGTAACCTAAAGGTCCCTGGATCGATTACCTGACAGGACACTGTTACGTCCCAAAAGCCAACTGAAGTTCCAATAACCAGGGACTACAACATAACAAACTAAACAAGGAGTCAAAATCTATATACAAAAATAGAAGATTTATTACAAACAATGAGACAACAAAACAGAACACAGTACCATATGTAGGCTGAACAGGATGGTTCAGGCAGAAAACAGACCAGATCCAGGCTTCTCCAATCTAAAAGAAACCACAGTTGACTTTCTGGCCTAACCATCTAAAAATGTCTTAAACAAGAAAACTGCCTGACCACCTGCAACCTATAACAGAAAAGTACCAACACAGAAAACTAAACAGTAGTGGCAAATTGTAACACACAAAAGAAAGGGAGTAAAAAGCCTGCTTTGAGGATGTGCTCATGTGTTCTATTTAAAAATAATGAAGGTAATGCAAAAATAAAATAAAACAAAGGTAAAGGGTAACGGGTAAGGAACTGGTCTTCCAACCTGAATGTCACAGGTTTGATTCTTGGGTAGGACACTGCCGTTGTGCCCTTGAGCAAAGTACTTAACCTCCATTGCTTCAGTGTATATCCAGCTGTATAATTGGATGTAAATGCTACTGTATACAGAAAAGCTGTGTACGTTGCTCTGGATAATAGCATCTGCTAAATGCCTGTAATATTATATGTAGGTTTTTTTTATTATTGCCTTTGAAATTTTGTCAATGTAGCGTCTTTCTATTTGGAAGCACACATATCACCTTGCCTGTAGGGTGCAATACGGTTTTACTGGTATCTGTTTAAGATGAGTCTCTACTCTAGTTATATATATATATAAGCTCCATAATGATCTATAACAAAGACATTTTTTTCTTAACTTGTCTCTGTACTCCACAATTTAACAATTTAACAATTCACGTGTGGTTAAAGTACAGATTCTCAGCTTTTATTGCTATTACTATGTATACTTTTATACATTTTGGTTTCACCATCTAAAAATGATATCCCTTCTTATAAATAATAAAGCTTGGGACAAACGGCATCTAATTAGTCAGGTGTGTTCAATTGCTTCCAGAAGTGCAGGTATAAGAGAACTTTCAGTATCTACAGTGAGCACCATAATTCATTGGTCAGTGACATAGCTTTTGTTATTTTGGTTCTGTACTCTAGCACTTTGAGTTTGAAAGGATACAATGACAATGAAGTTGAAGTGCAGACTGTCAGCTTTAATTTGAGGGTATTTTCATCCATTCACCTTTTGTACATGGTCCCCCCATTTTAAGGTACTACAAGTATTTGTTGAATTGGCTTCACAGATGTGTTTCGTTAGGCAGGTGTATTCATTTGTGTCGTTAGTGAATGCAGAAGAGAGCTGTTGATGTCTAGTCTTGATTCTAGACTTTGCAATTGCCTTTGGAGATTGTTGTTGGGATGTGACAACATGAGGAAGACAGCAGTGTCGATGCAAATTAAGCTGGCCGTCATAAGGCTCAGAAATGAAAATCAACCAATCAGGAACATTGCAAAAACCCTCTGCGTGCCCAAGTCAACAGTTTGGTTCATCATTAACAAGAAAAAAACGACTGGTGAACTCAATTATGTCAAAAGACCACTGTAGTGGATGACCGGAGAATACTATGGGGCGACATAGCTCAGGAGGTAAGACCGATTGTCTGGCAGTCGGAGGGTTGCCGGTTCAAACCCCGCCCTGGGCATGTCGAAGTGTCCTTGAGCAAGACACCTAACCCCTACCTCCTAACTGCTCTGGCGAATGAGAGGCATCAATTGTAAAGCGCTTTGGATAAAAGCGCTATATAAATGCAGTCCATTTACTATCTATGGTGAAGAAAACCCCCCTGACAACAGCCCAACAGATCAAAACACTCTCCAGGATGCAGGTGTAGATGTGTCAAAGCCTATTATACATAGAAGACTACACCAGCAGGACTACAGAGGGTACACTACCAGATGCAAACCACCGATAAGCCTGAAGAACAGAAAGGCGAGATTACAGTTTGCTAAAAAGCACCTAAAAGAGCCCCAAGACTTCTGGAACAAAGTCTTGTTGACAGATGAGACAAAGATTAACATTTACCAGAGTGATGGAAAGAGGAAAGTGTGGAGAAAAAAGGAAATGCCCATGATCCAAAGCATACCACCTCATCCGTGAAACATGGTGGAGGGGGTGTTATGGCTTGGGCCTGTATGGCTGCCAGTGGAACGGGCTCACTTGTCTTCATCGATGATGTGACTGCAGACAGAAGTAGAACAATGAATTCTGATGTCTACAGAAACATTTTATCTGCTCAGATAAAACCAAATGCCTCCAAACTCATTGGACGGCACTTCACTTTTCACATGCAGCATAGGTCCTGTAACCTGTGGCTTTGGATAAAAGTGTCTGCTAAATAAATGTAATGTAAAAAGCTTCTCTGTTAGTTTGAATATAAGCAGCAGGGCACTGGGTAACAATAGCAGTGCTGTGAGATAACAGATAATCATGGCTGCCTCTCAAAAACGCATTACTGTCAAAACAGCAACGATTAAAAAGCAGCTATAACCAACACTTGGTCTTAGAACTTGTACATTGTACCATTTACAGAAAGGTGAAATCAATAACTAAAATTTAAAGATGAAAGTTTCAGGTGTGGAGGATAATTCATCTCAGAATTAAATCTGAAATAGAAAAAGGATTTTTTTTTGTGGTCTTAGGAATTAAAATTTCTCTTTCACACTGCTTAGAATAAAAAGGGAGCAGCTTGGTTCTTAATTTTCCAAAAAATCAAGACACCCACAATATTGATTGATTTGACACATGGCCACTATGGAACTCTTTGCATTCTTAAAATGTCTTGCTGCAGCCAACCATTGGTCAGCCTCAGTACCAATCACATACACACATCACTACATGTTCTCATACTCAACCAATCACATACACACATCACTACATGTTCTCATACTCAACATATCACATACAGACCTCACAAATAGAGCACCTTTTTAAACCTACAGTCAGACCTCTCCAGTGCTGCTCATTGCCCATGCTGCTTTTGCATGCTCCACTTGCTGCTTCTCACAGAAATGCTGGCCACCCTCCATCACCCAGCTTACACCTGTTGATTGGATCTGCTTCTAGGTACTTGGGGGGCGGGGGCGGGGGTTGACATTCCTCCTGTTAGTGGGGGAGGTGTATCGTGCTCCCTGTCTAATAGGTTAGTGCACGCTGGTACATGCACAGAAGTACCTAAAGCAGATGCATTCAGCGCCAAACCAAAAATAATTACATTTCATATTCATTAAAATATGTAATATAAATGTGTGACTTATCCTGATTGAAATCTAATTAACTGCAAAATGATTAATATTGTGGTTGTGCATTCACCCAATCCACTAATTCCATAGAAAAACTCAATAAAACAACCAGCAGAGATGTATTATACACGCTGCACTGTTGTGTTTACAAGCACCAAGCACACACAACAGTAGATCACAGAGTATACCTGTTCTAACTCAACAACGCAAACCTAACAAACACAGCATCGTACAAAGTAAAGGTTTTACACCCTAAGCACAATATTGTGAAGAACTGATTTAAAGTCATTGCACCCATTTTAAATGAATTTCTGCATTTTTCTAAGGAGCCCGAAGAGACCACAACTACATGCAGGCACTGCATTTCTTTCAGCTGTGTCACTGCTGTGCCTGTTGCATTTCCTCTTTGCAAAGGGTTGTGGAAACTGAGGTGAACAAAAACGTCCTCGTGGTTTCTAGTGTGGCATTTACACAGTATTAGTAATCAGGATGAAGCCGGACACCATGTTCTTTCTGCTTTGTAAGTAGAAGAATTTTAATAAACAATTTCAAGCAATAATTATCTGGTAACATATGAATTATTATTACAATGCGTAATACGTATAGTATGTGAGACATTACAAAAACAGTTATGTTGTGGAAAATCTGAATAAATGTATAATTCCTGTTATGGGCAGAAGTCTTGCTGAGTATTATTGTGACTGCTAATCTGTAAATTTGACTGCACAATACTTTGAAAGTGGCATAGTTCTTCACAATTAACTTTATGAAAACATGCAACACATACTTTCAAACGTGTGTCTGAACAATCACACTTCATTCATCGCTGAACTGGTGTGAGCTTATAAAGTTAGCACACCGCATGAAAGATAGAGTGAGTGAAAATAACTTACTGTCAAGAACATTTAGCTACTGAAAAACTGGACAACATTATACAGCATTGCAAAAAAAAAAAAAAGGATTGGAGTTTTCAATGTGAAAATAGACTCTCAGAAAAAAGTGTTCAAAAAGGCTCTTCTGTGTCTCCATGGAGGGACCCTGACTAGTTCAAGGGTTCTTTGTCAGGCAAAATGGTTCAATCTGGGGGCTTTCACATTTCTCACACCAACCATAGAGGGTTCCATGAGAACTAAAATGGTTACCCTATGAAGACAAGCCAAAGAACCGTTTTTACTGAGAGTGTAATAAAATAATTTTATACTAACATTCATTCACACTGGATCAGACATTGCAATTTACTTTTCTTTCTCCCTGTTTCAGGTGCCACAGCATTGGTGGTTTTTGGTGAACACATAGGTATAGATATTAAGTTCCTAAGATCTATATTTTGACAGGGACATAATAACCATGCATTTGATTTGTGGAACATGCACAGCAATTATAAACCAGAATTCATAAAGATCATGACAACTTTCCAAAACCCATTCTTTCTGACAGACTCAAAGTTTGTTGTTGCAATATTAATAATGCAAAAATATGAGGAAATATTTAGGTTACATTTAGGAAAAATGTGCATTCAGAAAATGTAACATAGTTCATTTTAATTTTAATTTAGAAGTAGAAACCATACGGTATGTGCATTGATACTATGTATTAAACTAAACTCTGCATTGTAAAACTGTTCGATTCTGTCTTTTATAACTGTTTCAGCTGCACAGTCAAGTCCTGCTGTTCGTCTGACTGCTAATCCTCCATGGCCAGATGTGTTCCCAGGAGAGACAATTACTCTCACTTGTCAGGTTATTGAATCTGAGGGATGGACATTTGCGTGGATCAAACACAGACAGGGGGGTCTAACACAAATTTTAGCCTCCAGTAGTAACGGCTCTGTGTCCGTTTTGGTCCTGAGTGATGTGAAAGAGAGACAGAGTGGAATGTATCAGTGTGAAGCTGTAAAAGGAAATAAGCAAGCTTTCAGTAACATCCATACAATAACAGTCTCTGGTGAGTAGTGTAAATTAAAATGACTCCCCTCAAATAGTGGTTCTTTTTGTGCTTCAACAAATGATAAGAAATAAAACGTTTGAACAACATCTCTTCAATGATCTCCATTTCAGCTGATCGTCCTCAGGCTGTCATAGTCACAGATCCCCCAGCCTCAGTGATGTTCACAGGAGAAACTGTTAGCTTAGCTTGTGACATCAGGAAAGGGTCTGGCTGGAGATATTCATGGAGCAGAAACACCCAGGGAAGATTAGAGGGCCTCTATGCCCGCAGTACTGAAAGCCAACAAAAGCACATCCTGCACTCTGTAAGAGAGTCAGACAGTGGAGAGTACCTGTGTCAGGTTGAACGAGGACAAAACCCAGTTATCCAGTCTTTCCCAGGAACACTTGTGTTGAATGTGTCTGGTGAGTTTTGGAGGTTTTCTTCAGTCTTTACAGAATATGATCTTCTATGTGATGAAGACTGTTAATGTTTATGAATGCTAAGAAACGACACTGAGCACATGCTTTACCTTTATCAGGGGAAAAGCCAATGCCTGTTATTACACAGAATGCCCCCAGTGGAGAAATTTACACAGGAGAGAGAGTCACCCTGAGCTGTGGCTTTGGGGGAGATCCTGCTGGCTGGAAGTATCTCTGGTACAAAGACACACAGAGACACACTGTGCCCAACACTGACAGCAGCAGGACTGATGGGTCTAGTTTCACCATCAGCTCTGCTGCTCTGGCCCACAGTGGAGAGTACCGCTGTATAGCTGCAAGAGGAAGAGAACCTTTTTACTCAGACTACAGTGATCCTCTGACTTTAGAAATATCTGGTGAGAATTATTACAATAGTTTATTACACTAGTCGAATATGGCTTTGATTTATTTATTAATTATTTACTAAAATTATGAGGAGCGTTTCACGATACTTTCAGTTTATAATTAAAAATAGTATTGATTTACAGTATTACCTCAAGCACATCTGACCGTGCAGTCTGGATGGACAGACGTCTTCCCCACTGAAACAGTGACTCTGAGGTGTGTAATTCAGGGCAACTCTACAGAGTGGATGTATAAATGGTACAGAGATGGAAGGGAGCTTCCTGTAGACAAGACTGACTCTAGCAGTGTAAATGGAGACACATACACAATCCTCTCTGCTGATCAGTCACATGCTGGACTGTACACCTGCAGAGGAGAACTTACAAGGACAGCATCTGTACACTCTCTGATTGGCAGCTCTGCTAATTTGAGTGTTCGAGGTAATTATGATATATTTTCAAAACCATTGAAAGAGCGGAATGCATATTTGAAAGCAGGTATCTTGTGAAGCCTTCCATTTACAGCAATAAACTGTCTTTTAAACTTTCAGCTCTCCCACAAGCTCAGCTGACCGTGCAGTCTGGATGGGCAGACGTCTTCCCCACTGAAACAGTGACTCTGAGGTGTGTAATTCAGAGCAACTCTACAGAGTGGATGTATAAATGGTACAGAGATGGACGGGAGCTTCCTGTAGACAAGGCTGACTCCAACAGTGTAAATGGAGACACATACACAATCCTCTCTGCTGATCAGTCACATGCTGGACTGTACACCTGCCGAGGAGAACTTACAGGGAGAGCATCTGTACACTCTCTAATTGGCAGCTCTGCTACATTGACTGTACGAGGTAAATATGCTTTATTTTCTCTCAACAATTTGTATGTCATGTGTTCTTTATTTCTAGACAAAACTGAGAAAGAAAAAAACAATGTTGCAATATTATTTGGACCAAGAAATATGCTTTTGTATAATATTATGATCTGATGTGTCTTGTTCTGAATTACTGTGAGTTGCCATTTTGGAGTACAGGTGTCAGAATACCATTATCCAGTCTTTCCATGGACAATTTATGTTAAATGTGTCTGATGGGTTTGTGACAATTGCTTCATTATTTAATCATATGATTAGGGACACCAGTTTGTCTACTCATTTTCTCACATTGTACTTCAGTCCTCCGCCACCTAGAGGTCACTATAACCTCTTTGTTAAGCCCCCTCAGACATCTTAGTTGATAATTTAATTGTCACTAATTAAGCACAAATGATGGTTGACTGAAGTGTTTACATGCAACACACATGTTAAATTAAATTTGATTATTTACTAAAATAGACGTTTCAGTATTTCTATATGTTGTACAGGGGCATGATAGGTATTGTTAGAAGCCACAGTAAAAATGAGAGCAGTTACAATGTTTGACTTAGAGGAAAAAGTTAAATAAAAAATATATGCTCATGATCCAACTATGGGACTAATCCTAGTCTTCAGTCAAGACTTTAAGTAGAATCTGGTGTCATAGAGTTGGGCAAAAACAAAAACCTGAACCCTTACCGTCCATTTTCGGATTAGATTGGACACCCCTACTTCATATGGATGCGTTTTGCTTTTTACGTAAGCGATACTCAATCCTGGTCCTGGACAGCCACAGAGTGTGCTGGTTTTTGTTTTTTTGTTTAAGATCAGCGACCAATTGAGACCAAAGTAAGCAGGTAACCTGAGTTAACTGTTTAATCTACTGCTTTAAATGATCAATTGCTATACTAGTCAAGTGCTGAATAACAATGTACGCCAGCAAACCCTGTGGCTCTCCAGGTCCAGAAGGGTGGACCACTGGCTCAAAGCTATACTTTTCTTAGCACTTTAAAATAAATCCATGTTCACCTTCCTGCCTGACTGTCACAATATTAGATCAACTCATACATTACCTAATTAATTAGATCAACTAAAGTTTTATAAATGGCTGAATTAGAAATTCAGTTGTCTGAACAGTTACTTGACTATGCTGTTGAGTGCATATGGGGACCCCTGGAGGATAAGCAGTGAATTACACGTTTAAATCCCTGCAGGTCACATGGTGGAGACATACTGGTGGCCCTACATATGGTCTTTTATGTGATGGAGAATGTATATATTAATGCTAAATGACACTGAGCACATACCTTACCTTCATCAGGGGGAAATCCAAAACCTGTTATTACCCAGAATCCCCCCAGTAGAGCGATGTACACAGGAGAGAGAGTCACCCTGAGCTGTGGGTTTGGGGGAGATCCTGCTGGCTGGGAGTATCTCTGGTACAAAGGCACACTGAGACACACTGACAGCAGCAGGACTGATGGGTCCAGTTTCACAATCAGCTCTGCTGCTCTGGCCCACAGTGGAGAGTACCGCTGTAGAGCTGCAAGAGGAGGAAAACCTTTTTACTCAGACTACAGTGATCCTCTGACTTTAGAAATATCTGGTGAGAATGATTAAAATAGTAGAATATGGATTTGATTCATGTGCTTTAATAATTTAATAAAAACATGAGTGTTTCATGATATTTTCAGTTTATAATTAAAATTGTATTGATTACAGTATTACCTCAAACATATCTGATCGTACAGTCTGGATGGACAGAGGTCTTCCCCAATGAAACAGTGACTCTGAGGTGTGTAATTCAGGGCAGCTCTGCAGAGTGGAAGTATAAATGGTACAGAGATGGACGGGAGTTTCCTGTAGGCAAGGCTAACTCGAGCAGTGTAAATGGAGACACATACACAATCCTCTCTGCTGATCAGTCACATGCTGGACTGTACACCTGCAGAGGAGAACTTACAAGGAGAGCATCTGTACACTCTCTGATTGGCAGCTCTGCTACATTGACTGTACGAGGTAAATATGATTTATTTTGCATGTCCACAGTCCACATTTCAACTGCAAACTCTTTGCCACTATGTACAATTTTGTGTGTGTCTGGCTTGCACTGCCTTACATTAACCAAGTAAATACTGTTCCCTTTACTGAGATTTTGAAAAAAAACATTTGGCAGTTATTGGTGCCATAATTGAGTTAAGAGGAGTGAGAGAGAGCTGCCAATCAGCTGCCTCTCATGCACAATGGGAATATAATGAGCAGGGATAAATATGCAAATTAATGCACTTAAGACACTGAAATATGCAGATTAATTCATGATGTCATATAACTACTTTCTGTGATAAATCTGAAGCCCAGTCGTTATTTTTTATGAGAACGTGCTGGACTCACAGAATCACAGCCTTACCCCTCACTGCAGGGCTGTGGGGCCAGTTGATAGGATGAATAAATTGCTGCTATTACTTTTACCCGTAACACAATTTAGAGCACGATTGTGTGTCAGGCCTGTTGAGTTATTAGTCCTGAACAAAATGGGTGAGTAATTTTATAAAAAATAATAAAAAACAACCTAATACATATTAGGCATAAATTCCATGGTAATTGTTCCACTCATGAGTTCACTCGCAAGCTCCTATTGGTTATAAAGCCTGCCTGATTACTCACTTTGATGTCAAATACCAACTTGTTCTGACGTATTATAAACTGGAGTACAGCACACTACATAACCTATTAAGAAGGCAATGAATTTCATCAGCTGTCCACCAATGTGAAGAGGAATTCCTATTTTGCTATCATGTGCACGGATAGGAGAGAGACCATTCACTCCAACTACAGTAACTTTCTGCTATTAAGCATGCAATGTAAGGCCTAGTGGATTATAGATTCCATGTCTGTATCTTTTTCCCGTATAACACGTTGAGTTGGATGATAAGCAATGTATGATCTTGCAGCTTTGCTCAGGAGGTAGTGACCTGGATGAAGGATGGATGGGGTCTTCATCACTAAAGGCACTCTAGCAATGAGGTGTGAGCTCAGGGCTTACTTCTGCTGACTGGAACTACCTGGTACAGAGACGGAACACAGATCTCATGTAAACCAAACACTGGAGAGAGGCACACAGTGGGAATTCTGGGATAGCTGCTGATGGTGAATATAGATGTAGTGGGAACAGAACAGACAGACCGTACTACTCCCTCATCAGTGAAGGCTTCATGACAAGCAATATCAGTAAGTTCAATTTATAATTGAGACCACAGACAAGTGAAGGGTTAAATCCATTTAAATATCCATTGTACCCTTGTGCTTTATAGATCCTCACATATTATTTTCTAATATTACTTGACTTCTTGATTTAAGATATAAAATATAAAGCAGAAATGTAAATGAAATGTGTTAAACTGTGTATTATTTGTGTTCATTCCCATACTGAATCTGAATGACTATACATATATATTATAATAAATATATATATATTATATATATCTACAATCAAGTCATCATGAAAATGGAAAATATACACATGCCCCAATATTAATCCCTTCATAAAATGAACAAAGAAGGCATGCCAACATGTAATTATCCACTGTGAGATGTGTGTCACAATATTCACACCCATTCTCAATACCAGCACCAGCTCTACCTGAGTTGTCTCATAGCTCATGATTGGGACACATAAGGTCTGACTGAGTTTTCAGTCCTTCAGACTTGGTCTGAGCTTGTAGGAGTCCATCCAAACCTGATTGGAACTGGTGTTTTTCTCTGCAATTGCTATTTAAAATTGTGTAATCTCCATTGCACAGTATAGCTCATTATCTGTAGTTTTTGCAGGGATTCTCAAATTTATCAGGGTGTGTGAACAAATTTGGGGTGAACACTGTATGTAAAAAGCAAAATGAAATATTTGCAATGTTTATCAATATGACAAATGCAGCAAAGCAAATTATTCTAAATGATTTCCTAACATAAATAAATTGCACAATTTTGTAATATTTGCCATGGAATTGGAATCGTTTAAATGATTTCAAAACTTTTGAAATATTATATTTTATCTCACATAACCTTGCTCTTCTACCTCCACTGCAGGGGTGTACTTTATTGTGGCTCTTACTGGTTCTGTCATCATTTTCATAACCCTGGTGGTGCTGGCAGTTCAACGCTCTAAGAAATGCAGGACATCAGGTGTGTAGTAGCACTCATTGAACACGTCCATACATTACGCTATTATTTACACATTACACTTTAAAAGTTGTCTAATAATATCAGCATTGCAAGTAAATGATGAAAGCATGAGAATTCAGAAGTATAAAATCACCCATTGAAGTGCTCATGGAATTAAATTTAATTGTTATAGTTTCTTGACCATTATATTATTGTATTCAGTTCATTCCTCTATTTATGTATTCATTGATCCAGGTGAGTAGTATGGAACACAGAGAGTGCCACAATGATAAATAAATTAATCAACAAATAAATAAATAAATGTGGAAAATAAAAATAAATAAAACAATCTAAAAATAAATAGTCTAAAAGTACATAAATAAATCTATTAAATAATATAGTAATGTAAATGTATGTGCAAAGACGTGTAAAAAAATGTAATTATATTTGTCTTTAATTTCGAGTAATTTTCAGATTTTCACATTTATTTATTCTTTTGTTTTCATATATATTTCTCTATTTATTTCTGCTTTTCTTGATGAGCACAATCTGTCAATCAACTTGCCTTGGTTGGCCCATCAAGTGTGAAGTTCCGCCCTTCCATGCAATCAGAACAACAGACAACATTTCTCAATGTGAGCAAGTACTTTAATAGAGAAGTCAGTTTCTCAAACATTGAAAGAAATTCTGGACATAGATGAATACATGTATTCCAAGAAAAAAGAAAATGAATAGAGAAATATGTATGGAAATAAAATAATAAATAAACATGAAAATAAACTCATCCATCCACTATCTAACATATCTAACCGCTAATTCCTGGCTTGCGTCATGGGGAGTGCTGGATCCTATCCCAGCATGCATTGGACGAGAAGCAGGAATACACCCTGGACTGGTCGCTAGTCCATCAGAGGGCACACACACCACTCGTACACTCAGACACTCATAGTGAAAATGAATTTGAAAATGAATTTTTTAAAATGAATTTCCTGATTTATTGATGTATTTTTATATTATTTATTTCCAATTATTCTATGTTGACAATTCTCTGTGTTATTGCATGTTTGCCATTGTTTATGTTTGTGAAAAGGCCGAATTAAAAATCAGCCGGATGGGGGCGAGTTTTACTCCAGGGTAAATGCAGACTACATCAGCGCAGGTGAGGACCGGTCTTTCTGAGTTCTCGTCCGCTCACACTGTGTGCCACGTGTGAGTTGAATCTTCACCTTTCTCTGCTCTCTTCTCCAGATCATGGATTACCAGCCAATGCTGTATATGAGGAAATAGACCCTGCCACAGAAACAGAAGGTCAGGACAGAAACCTGTGATCGACAAGTACTTTGGCACTAAACTAAAAAGCCACGATACTTTCACAAACTGTCAGACGTTGCGTCCATTTAAACATCACATGCTCTGTGGAGCTCAAACTCAGTAGGTTCTTCCTTTAACCCCTCTGCTTTATTGACAACAGGTTCTGAAGCAGTTGGGAAGCACAGTTTCTATTCAGCCGTTCAGTTAAAACCATTAAACCAAGGTAAGTTTATAATTAACTCTAAGTGATTTTTCATCATCACTCTCCGTGATCACTCTCCGTGAGTGACTTGTTTAAAGTGTTTTTTTTTTGTTGCAGGTGTGTTGTTAAAATCGTATAAGTTTAAGTGCAACAGTTATTGATAATATGTTGTGATCACGCATTCAAAAAAATGATGTGCATAATCCTTGCATTGCAGGTCCTACTGCATAATTGGACACAGGGATCCATATTCACTCAGTCTTACCTTCATATGTGAGGGAATATATTCTCGCTATAGGTACATGCCACTATATCCTACTATATGTTTTCATATCATATGTATTTTAAGGTCAATATGTTGCACATTAAATAATGATAGTTGAACCACCCTATTCATTTCCTGCTCTGATTTTATAGTTTCCACAGTAATCCTGTAAAATCTCCAATACTCATAGGTCCTGTGTTGTGGAAAATTGTTGTTGAAGTTGATGAAACTTGATGAAAATGCATTAAATAATTTAATAAGCTTCTTATCCAGGAGTTCTCAACCCAGGTCCTGTGGGGCTATACTGAATCCCCCTTTTCATTGCTACCCAGTGCTTAATTGATCAGTTAAAGTAGTTGACTACACAGTTAATCCAACTCATGTGGTTACTTGAATCTAAATTGGCTCCTGAAAACAGACAATGGCACAGCCAGGCCTGGATTAATGCACAGGGTCATCCAGGCAGTAGTACAGGTTGTCCTAGTCCCGAGGCCCATTCATCTTAATTCGGCCCTGGATGCACCCTGTTGATCAACAGGACCTGGGTTGAGAACCCCTAATTTAAAGTAATCAAACCTTTCGTATTTCTGTAATTTTGTCAATGTTTAAGAGTTGGCATTTGCTAACTAGTATTCTTTTCATGTATTTAGAGATATGGTTAAATGAAATAGCATTGGGACAGTGGCACACTTTTTGTCATTTTGTCTCTGTACTCCAGCACAATAAAAATATGTAAATATGATGATAAAGTGCAGATTGTGTTTATTTGAAGGCATTTACATCCATATTGGGTGATTAGGGTAGGAATTACAGCCCTTTTTGATATAATGGGTAGGGAACTGGTCTTGCAATCGAAAGACAGTGGTGTAGTATAATGGGTAGGGAACTGGTCTTGCAACCGAAAGGTCACAGGTTTGATTCCCAGGTAGGACACTGCTGTTACAGGGTACTTGCTCTTCAGTATAACCTGCATTCCTTCAGTACATATCCAGCTGTATAAATGGATGCAATGTCAAAAGTTGTCTGGATAAGAGGGTCTGCTAAATGCCTGTAAAGCAACATTCCACAAGTTTAGATTCGTAATCAAACAATTCACATGTGGTTAAAGTGCTTATTCTCAGCTTTGATTTAACCGTGTAGATCACACAGCACTTTTTATACGTTACCCCCCTCGTCCTGATGTTTTCTCATCTTTAATCTCATCACCTGATTCGTCATTTCGTTTGGTTGCTATCCCACCTTTACGTTTCCATTTATCTTCATGTGTGCATCAGGGCAATGATTGGGTGACGGCCTGCCTGTTGCCGTAATTCCCTGATTATAACTTCTAATAATTCCATCTAATCACCATAAGACAAGAACTGCAGGCCCTTTGGATGAAGGCGAGGCCCTTTTTGAGGGAGTTGGGGCCCTTTGGATGAAGGCGAGGCCCTTTTTGAGGGAGTTGGGGCCCTTTGGATGAAGGCGAGGCCCTTTTTGAGGGAGTTGGGGCCCTTTGGATGAAGGCGAGGCCCTTTTTGAGGGAGTTGGGGCCCTTTGGATGAAGGCGAGGCCCTTTTTGAGGGAGTTGGGGCCCTTTGGATGAAGGCGAGGTCCTTTTTGAGGGAATTGGGGCCCTTTGGATGAAGGCGAGGCCCTTTTTGAGGGAGTTGGGGCCCTTTGGATGAAGGCGAGGCCCTTTTTGAGGGAGTTGGGGCCCTTTGGATGAAGGCGAGGCCCTTTTTGAGGGAGTTGGGGCCCTTTGGATGAAGGCGAGGCCCTTTTTGAGGGAGTTGGGGCCCTTTGGATGAAGGCGAGGCCCTTTTTGAGGGAGTTGGGGCCCTTTGGATGAAGGCGAGGCCCTTTTTGAGGGAGTTGGGGCCCTACTTGCAGGGTGTACAATGTGTATAAGACAGACTGGTCTCATTATAAAAGCCTGCATCCTTCTAGTCTGGAATATGTGGTTATTCATGTGGGCTCTGCATTTGGACATTCTTACCATACCATTTAATTTGCCCTTCCCCACCCGGACGATGTAGCATCAATTATGAACATATGAAAAATCATAACGTGTTTCACACAGGAGCACCCCTATTGAGCTTGTTCTCACACACATCAGTAGTCGCACCGTATGAAAGGGGAAGAGAAAAGACATGGAAACCAGAGTAAAATGACCTCAGGGACGACGGAGTCATAGCCAAACATGCTGCTGGCTCCGCGGCTGGTCCACTTATCACCACGCTTATCTGCACTTTCCCAAACGCGTGAGGTTTGTGGCGCAAACACGACTGGCTATTCCAAACTGGGCGAAGAAAGCCTGAAAAAAAAAAAAATCTGAAATAATTTCAGACCCAATAAACATGGTGAAGTGAGAGAACAGCAACAAACTGCTCTGATTTATCAATGGAGTGCTGGGTAACAGCGAGAATCTGGACCGGTGGTAAATCCAAGTTTTACACCGCAAACCTCCAAATGTCCCTACACAAACTTCAACATTTAAAACACATCCTTCCTTTCACATAAAAATGCTACAGTACACTGTAACTGAAATAATGCACCATTAAATTCAGAAAGTGAACTGTCCCTTCAATATCCAGCAGTTTAGATTTCTGGTTCCTGGTGCACCCTAGTGGTAAAAATGAGCAACTACGCAGATATGCTCTGTTCAACTGTACAGCAGGCATTCTCTATAAATTATTTTTAAAATATCAAAATATTGGTTGGTGGTGACCAAATAAGGAATACACCAGACAAGTCAAAATTTGATTTCCAAAACAATTTGGCACTGCATTACAACTGGAAACTTTGACAACCTTGTTCAAGGAGAGACCGAGATACAGACACAAAACCTTTTCCTTTAATAAAACTTATTGACATTGCAGAACAAAACTGAGAAATAATGCCCACCCTTGGACCAATCAGAATTGAGTGTTTAGCCAAGCCGTTGTATAAATGATAATATGATATTTGTTCCTTATGGAAGATGGGGATACACCTCAGGTGCATTACTTACCTTAGTTGTATAGTAAGTTTGCATTAGGTTGCTAGTTGGATTATTGCTACATTTGAACATAATAACATAACATAACTTGAACATAAGAAAGTAGAGATAAGTAGCCAACTAGTGTAAAATAACATGACGCCATGGGTTGGTTTTCTTCCTGTCCTCCCCAATTTTTTAAGTCACCAGCCACCACTGATGTATTCTTTCATTTATTGGCTGGACCGCAACAGGGCGGCCAGCCCTACAAATGCGAATGTCTGTGACTGAGTGAGTGACTGAGTGAGTGATGAAGTTATACCATTGTTCGGCCGGATCACGTGTGTTAGGTCTGTATGTATATGGAAGCACTGCATGACCTATCATATCATGATCAGTAAGAGTCAAGGCATAATATATAAAATCATAATAATGTCACTTTAGTCAGTCTTAACCATACATGTATTCTTTCATTTATTTCACCACGTCTACATATTCACATGAAATGTAGATTTTTTTATTTAACCAGGAAAACCCCCATTGAGATCGAAATCTCTTATGCAAGGGGGACCTGACATAAAACACAAAGTTATGAAGTTACACAAGACAGTAGACAAAGAACAAATCAGTTACTAACATCAAATGGAGAAAGAGACAGCAGTGCAACAGTAAACGAAAAGAGAACGGTCCCTAACAGAGTTTGCGGTCTGTAAAAACAGTGCTGAGTGCTAACAGTGTTTAACATCACTTTTGTGTCAATTGTTGTTGAACAGACTATAGTCACCTTGAACTACATATAAAAATATATGACATTACAGTGTTTGTCTGTCCGTTTCTCTCTCTCTCACACACACACACACAAGCACACGCGTGCACACACACACGCGCACAAACACAAACACAAGCTGCACAAGAAGCTTCTTCTTCCAGCTCATACCAATGCAAGCCCAGTTCGTGCACTGCGATGTGAAAAGAAGCAGTGACTTGGCATTACATATCCTTGAGGAGAGGACGTGTTTGAATGCGTGGTCTCAAAATGACTGTTAAGGGCAGAGCAATCAAGATGGCTCCTGAAAATAATTGGGGAGGCAGAGTAGTACAATGGGTAAGAAGCTGGTCTTATAACCTAAAGGTCCCCAGTTCGATTCCCCGGTAGGACACTGTTACGTCCCAAAAGCCAACCCGAAGTCCCAATAACCAGGAACCGCAACATAACAAACTAAACAAGGAGTCAAATCTATATACAAACATAGAAGATTTATTACAAACAATGAGACAACAAAACAGAACACATTACCATATGTAAGCTGAACAGGATGGTTCAGGCAGAAAACAGACAGCCAGGCTACTCTTCATCTAAAAGAAACCACAGTTGACTTTCTGGCCTAACTATCTAAAAATGTGTGAAATCTCTATAATAAACAATTTTTAAAAGCCCCCTTCAACCGAGGTGTCTTCAGGCTTTATCCAGTTGACTGTTAGGACACAGGTGTGCATCGTCAAGCAATCAAACCCCAATCAGCTCCACCTGCAGGATTAAGACATGCAGACTCCAAATCAAGGGACTGTAACAGACACCGCTGCTGTACCCTTGAGCAAGGTACTTAACCTGCATGTATCCAGCTGTATAACTGGATACAATGTAAATGCTAAGTAAGGATGTGCTTATGTGTTCTTTTTCTAAATAATGAAGGTAATGCAAAAAAAATAAAGGTGCTCTCCAGTTACACAAGTTTCCCAATTTACATTACAGCCCTTTAACAGACACTCTTATCTTGAGCTTCTTTCACACTATTTGCATTGCATCCATTAACATAGTATAAATTTATATAGCTGGATATATACTGAAGCAATGCAGGTTAAGTACCATGCTGTACCCTGCCCTACCCGAAGAATGACATGCAGAATGACACTGATTAGAAGTAATGCGATGGCCAGGGCTGTGTGAGAGTGCAAACTATCCCTAATGGCAATTCATGAAAAAACTCCTGTATTTCAAAGCCATGTTTCGCCAGATATTACATTAAGCCTTCAAGCCCATAAGATGCACATTTTTATATATATTTTTAGCAAGTCTACTTTAATAAATGATACAATATGTCATGTAATATTTAGCAAAGCAATAATGAAAATAAACTCATGCCACGCTGTGTGGTCAGGTATGGTCAGTTTGGTCAGCCAGTTCCTCCCCACTGTGTACCACTTTCCGGCGTGATACCCATCTCCAGAAGGCTGGATTCACAATGATTGACAGAAAGAGGAGGACTGCCACGCCCACACAGATCCGAACCACATTCTCCACAGCACGGTAAACTGAGGGAGCAAAAAAAAAGTCAAGTGTTGAAACATGCATTTCAGAATTTGGCAACATATTTCAGTCTGCTCGAACAAGCATTTCATGTACATTTCTGTAATGCTAATAAAATACAATCTTAAAACTATTTTGTTACTCTATTATATATATTTAGTATGCTTTTAATTACCTCACTATCTTATTTGTGTTCTTCTTTTATTATATTACATTATTATTATTTTTATTATTATCCTTTATTATTATTATTATTATTATTATTATTATTATTATTATTTATTTTGTTTTTTTCTCATTTTATGTGAAGCACTTTGAGCTGCATTTTATGTATGAAAGGTGTTATATAAATACATTATTATTATTATTAGTGTGGTTGCCTTAGGGCAACTACACTATTATTATTAGTGTGGTTGCCTTAGGGCAACTACACTATTATTATTGCACATATTATTATTATTATTCTATCTTTCCACCCATTTTTTGGACCGCTACTCCTCCCAGAGTTTTCGCACCACATACACATGCAATATGTCAAATCGAGCGGCCTGATCGGGAATAGAGCGCTATTACTTTGTGGAAAGATTGGTTGCACGGTTTTTGAAAAATTTGAATTTTTGTGGGCAATTTTTCCCATAGAGAATGAATGGCGGAATGTTCACCTTTGTGATGTCACAATGCTCTGTCTTCTCACCCTTGTGATGTCACAATGCCCTGTCTTCTGGCAGCAGTACTCTGGTCTTTCTCTAGATTTGAACATTCGGCCATTCATCTCTATGGGGAAAAATTGCCCACAAATTGTGCAATGCCTCATTGGACATGGTAGAGAGTCCTTTGTCCATTGGTGGAGATCAGCCTCGCCCCCCTTCCTGATTGGCCGATGTTTGATATTTCTTAACTTTTGAACCGTTTGTCATAGAGAACTATGGGTTGTGTCATTGGACTCAGTAAAGACCTAGCAACCACCTAGAACTCCATAGCAACCACCTAGCAACACCATAGCAACCGCCTAGAACTCCATAGCAACCACCTAGCAACACCCTAGCAACGGCCTAGAACTCCATAGCAACCACCTAGCAACACCATAGCAACCACCTAGAACTCCATAGCAACCACCTAGCAACATCCTAGCAACCACTTCGAATAGCCTAGCAACCCCCTAGCAACACCCTAGCAACCACCTAGCAACACCCTAGCAACGGCCTAGAACTCCATAGCAACCACCTAGCAACACCATAGCAACCACCTAGAACTCCAAAGCAACCACCTAGCAACATCCAAGCAACCACTTCGAATACCCTAGCAACCCCCTAGCAACACCATAGCAACCACCTAGCAACACCCTAGCAACGGCCTAGAACTCCATAACAACCACCTAGCAACACCATAGCAACCACCTAGAACTCCATAGCAACCACCTAGCAACATCCTAGCAACCACTTAGAATACCCTAGCCACCCCCTAGCAACACCCTAGCAACCACCTAGAACTCCATAGCAACCACCTAACAACACACTAGCAACCACCTGGAACACCATAACAACTGCCTAGCACCACCCTAGCAACTGCCTAGAATTCCATGAAACCACCTAGAACTCCATAGAAACACCTAGCAACACCCTAGCAACTGCCTCAAACATCATAGCAACTACCTACCACTGTTCACTCTGTTCAGCAGAAAGTCGACTTTGCATTGGCGGCAACCACACTTCACAATTTCTGCAGGAATTGTCTAGTTGCACATATTATTATTATTATTATTATTATTTATTCCGCCCATTTTTTGGACCGCTACTCCTCCCAGAGTTTTCGCACCACATACACGTGCAATATGTCAAATCGAGCGGCTTGATCGGGAATGGTGTGCTATTACTTTGTGGAAAGATTGGTTGCACGGTTTTTGATAAATTTGAATTTTTGTGAGCAATTTTTCCCATAGAGAATGAATGGCGGAATGTTCACCTTTGTGATGTCACAATGCTCTGTCTTCTCACCCTTGTGATGTCACAATGCCCTGTCTTCTGGCAGCAGTACTCTGTTCTCTCTCTAGATTTGAACATTCGGCCATTCATCTCTATGGGGAAAAATTGCCCACAAATTGTGCAATGCCTCATTGGACATGGTAGAGAGTCCTTTGTCCATTGGTGGAGATCAGCCTCGCCCCCCTTCCTGATTGGCCGATGTTTGATATTTCATAACTTTTGAACCGTTTGTCATAGAGAACTATGGGTCGCGTCATTGGACTCAGTAAAGACCTAGCAACCGCCTAGAACTCCATAGCAACCCCCTAGCAACATCCTAGCAACCGGCTCTAACTCCATAGCAACGACCTAGCAACCCATAACAACCAGCTAGAAAACCCTAGCAACCATCTAAAATTCCATAGCAACCACCTGGAATACCATAGCAAATGCCTAGCAACACCCTAGCAACCGCCTAAAACTCCATAGCAACCACCTAGCAACACCCTAGCAACCACCTGGAACACCATAGCAACCACCTAGCAACACCCTAGCAACAATCTGGAACACCATAACAACTGCCTAGCAACACCCTAGCAACCACATGGAACACCATAGCAACGACCTAGCAACACCCTAGCAACCACCTAGAACTCCATAGCAACCACCTAGCAACACCCTAGCAACCGCCTAGAACTCCATAGCAACCACCTAGCAACACCATAGCAACCGCCTAGAACTCCATAGCAACCACCTAGCAACACCCTAGCAACCACCTAGAACTCCATAGCAACCACCTAGCAACACCCTAGCAACGGCCTAGAACTCCATAGCAACCACCTAGCAACACCCTAGCAACCACCTAGCAGCACCATAGCAACCGCCTAGAACTCCATAGCAACCACCTAGCAACCCCCAAGCAACCACCTGGAACTCCATAGCAACCACCCAACAACACACCAGCAACTACCTGGAACACAATAGCAAATGCCTAGCAACACCCTAGCAACCAGCTATAACTCCAAAGCAACCACCTAGCAACACCATAGCAACCGCCTAAAACTCCATAGCAACCACCTAGCAACACCCTAGCAACCACCTAGCAACACCATAGCAACTGCCTAGAACTCCATAGCAACCACCTAGCAACACCCTAGCAACCACTTGGAACACCATAACAACTGCCTAGCAACACCCTAGCAACCACTTGGAACACCATAACAACTGCCTAGCAACACCCTAGCAACCGCCTATAACTTCATAGCAACCACCTAGAATACCCTAGCAACCCCCAAGCAACCACCTGGAACTCCATAGCAACCACCCAACAACACACCAGCAACCACCTGGAACACCATAGCAAATGCCTAGCAACACCCTAGCAACCACTTGGAACACCATAACAACTGCCTAGCAACACCCTAGCAACCACTTGGAACACCATAACAACTGCCTAGCAACACCCTAGCAACCGCCTATAACTTCATAGCAACCACCTAGAATACCCTAGCAACCCCCAAGCAACCACCTGGAACTCCATAGCAACCACCCAACAACACACCAGCAACCACCTGGAACACAATAGCAAATGCCTAGCAACACCCTAGCAACCAGCTATAACTCCAAAGCAACCACCTAGCAACACCCTAGCAACCACCTAGCAACACCCTAGCAACCACCTGCAACACCATAGCAGCCACCTAGCAACACCCTAGCAACCACCTGTAACACCATAACAACTGCCTAGCAACACTATAGCAACAACCTAGCAACATGCTAGCAACCACCTAGCAACACCCTAGCAACCGCCTATAACACCATAGCAACCACCTAGCAACATCCTAGCAGCCACCTAGAAAACCCTAGCAACACCCTAGCAACTGCCTATAACTCCATAGCAAATGCCTAGCAACACCCTAGCAACCGGCTTTAACTCCATAGCAACCATATAGCAACACCCTAGCAACCACCTGGAACACCAAAACAACTGCCTAGCAACACCCTAGCAACCGCCTAGAACTCCATAGCAACCACCTACCAACCACTTAGCATACCCTAGCAACCACCTAGCAATGCCCTAGCAACCACCTGGAGCTCAATAGCAACCACCTGAAACTCCATAGCAACCACCTAGCACAACCCTAGCGACCGCCTAGAATTCCATGAAACCATTTAGAACTCCATAGAACCACCTAGCAACACCCTAGCAACTGCCTCAGACATCATAGCAACTACCTACCACTGTTCACTCCGTTCAGCACAAAGTCGACTTTGCGTTGGCGGCAACCACACTTCACAATTTCTGCAGGAATTGTCTAGTTATTATTATTATTCTTTCCGCCTGTTTTTTGGACCGCTACTCCTCCCAGAGTTTTTGCACCACATACACGTTCAATATGTCAAATCGAGCGGCTTGATCGGGAATGGTGTGCTATTACTTTGTGGAAAGATTGGTTGCACGGTTTTTGAAAAATTTGAATTTTTGTGGGCAATTTTTCCCCATAGGGAATGAATGGCGGAATCTTCACCCTTGTGATGTCACAATGCTCTGTCTTCTCACCCTTGTGATGTGACAATGCCCTGTCTTCTAGCAGCAGTACTCTGGTCTCTCTCTAGATTTGAACATTCTGCCATTCATCTCTATGCGGAAAAATTGCCCTCAAATTGTACAATGCCTCATTGGACATGGTAGGGAGTCCTTTGTCCATTGGTGTAGATCAGCCTTGCCCCGCTTCCTGATTGGCCGATGTTTGATATTTCATAACTTTTGAACCGTTTGTCATAGAGAACAATGTGTTGCGTCATTGGACTCAGTAAAGACCTAGCAACAGCCTAGCAACACCCTAGCAACCGCCTATAACTCCATAGCAACCACTTAGCAACATCCTAGCAACCACTTAGAATACCCTAGCAACCCCCTAGCAACACCCTAGCAACCACCTAGAACTCCATAGCAACCACCTAGCAACACCCTAGCAACCGCCTAGAACTCCATAGCAACCACCTAGCAACACCATAGCAACCGCCTAGAACTCCATAGCAACCACCTAGCAACATCCTAGCAACCACCTAGAACTCCATAGCAACCACCTAAGCAACACCCTAGCAACCGCCTAGAACTCCATAGCAACCACCCTGCAACATCCTAGAAACCACTTAGAATACCCTAGCAACACCCTAGCAACCACCTAGAACTCCATAGCAACCACCTAGCAACACCATAGCAACCACCTAGAATTCCATAGCAACAACCTAGCAACACCCTAGCAACCACCTAGAACTCCATAGCAACCACCTAGCAACACCCTAGCAACGGCCTAGAACTCCATAGCAACCACCTAGCAACACCATAGCAACCACCTAGAACTCCATAGCAACCACCTAGCAACATCCTAGCAACCACTTAGAATACCCTAGCAACCACCTAGAACTCCATAGCAACCACCTAGCAACACCCTAGCAACCACCTAGAACTCCATAGCAACCACCTAGCAACACCCTAGCAACACCCTAGCAACGACCTCGAACTCCATAGCAACCACCTAGCAACACCATAGCAACCACCTAGAACTCCATAGCAACCACTTAGCAACATCCTAGCAACCACTTAGAATACCCTAGCAACTCCCTAGCAACACCCTAGCAACCACCTGGAACACCATAGCAACCACCTAGCAACACCCTAGCAACAATCTGGAACACCATAACAACTGCCTAGCAACACCCTAGCAACCACATGGAACACCATAGCAACGACCTAGCAACACCCTAGCAACCACCTAGAACTCCATAGCAACCACCTAGCAACACTATAGCAACCGCCTAGAACTCCATAGCAACCACCGAGCAACACCCTAGCAACCGCCTAGAACTCCATAGCAACCACCTAGCAACATCCTAGCAACCACTGAGCATACCCTAGCAACCACCTAGCAATGCCCTAGCAACCACCTGGAGCTCAATGGCAAACACCTGAAACTCCATAGCAACCACCTAGCACCACCCTAGCAACTGCCTCAGACATCATAGCAACTACCTACCACTGTTCACTCCGTTCAGCACAAAGTCGACTTTGCGTTGGTGGCAACCACACTTCACAATTTCTGCAGGAATTGTCTAGTTATTATTATTATTATTATATACACCATATAGACAAAAGTATGTGGACACCTGACAGCCAACATCTCATCTAAAATTATGGGCATTAATATGAAGTTGGTTCACCCTTTGCTTCTATAAAAACTTCCACTCTTCTGGGAAGGTTTCATATTAGATGTAGGAGCATTGCTGCAGGGACTTGCTTCCATTCAGCCAGAAGAGCATGAGTGAGATCACGCACTGATTGGGCGATTAGGCCTAGCTCACAGTTGGCTTTCCAATTGATCCCAAAGGTGTTGGATGGGGTTGAGATCAGGGCTCTATGCAGACGAGTTAAGTTACACTAATCGCAACAAAACCATTTCTATATGGACCTCGCTGTTTGCCCATGGGAATTGTCATGGTGAAACAGGAAAGGGCCTTCCTCAAACTGTTTCCCCAAAGTTGGAAGTACAAAATCACCTAATGACTTGTATCAAAATTTACCTTCACTGGAATAAGGGAAGGGGCCCAGCCAAATCCGAAAACAAGCCCCGAAACCCAAACCAGTCCAGATACTTTTGTTCTAATTTGAGCTATTTCTCAGTAATTAGTATATTGCATCTATATGACACAAAAGCCAGCAAAATTATTATGGCTAACCAGCCTTCGCTACAACTGAGATAT